>NC_062190.1:9669766-9744766 GCF_912470025.1 Vespa velutina | reverse complement strand
ATGCACTCTACAAAAAAAAAAAAAAAAAGAAAAAAAAGGAAGAGAAAAAAATGTCGCTGACTTCTCCTTGTCAAGATGAAAAGGCAAATTGATTATTTAACCTGACACGAAAATTTTCTTACTCTCATCCACTTTATCAATTTCGAATACACCCTCTATTCTCATTTCTCTCAGGCAATTCGAACAATACCGCTACTACTGGATTCGAATACTGTGGGTAGGTTCGTTGGTACAATCTGGAATCGGAGAAGGTTGTTGGTTGCTCGTTCAAAAGATTCTCTCTCTCTCTCTCTCTCTCTCTCTCTGTGTGTGTGTGTGTGTCTGTCTATCTCTGTCCTTCATTCAGTATGCAAGATATCTCATATGTTCGCATACTTAGGTAAGTACAATCCTGTTCTACGATCCACGATTCAAGAAGAATCGCGAAGAGAAAAATTCAAAGGTTCCCAACGATCTCGGGTTACACGTATGCGGGTCCTAACGTTCTTACGAAGAAACCAGAGAGAGAGAGAGAGAGAGAGAGAGAGAAATAGAACTACTCAACGGACGACGGGCAAGCAAGCACGACGATTGACGATAACGAATGCTAATAGGTCGGATGAGTTAATTTACCTTCATTAATTGATTGGTCTTCGGGTCTGTGTTCGGTACCGTGAATCATTCCTCGCTCAGAGAAAAAGACGAATGCTGGGAAGAGAAGAAGATAACGAGAGAGAGAGAGAGAGAGAGAGAGAGAGAAAAAAGACGAAAAAAGAGGCGGAGGTCGTAAAGGTCGTTCGAGGGAAGTCTTTTCGCGAAGCTAAGCTCGGACAGGTCAATAAACCCTTTTCGACTGAGGGAAAGACGAGAAGGGTGTAAAGGAGGAGGTCCTCTTAAAACGTCGAAATTAAATTCCATCGAGTGGAGAAAGACTCCCCTTTCTTCGTTTTAAGCTGTTCTTCTTCTATCTTTCTCCCACTCCACATACGCTCGCCTCCATCACCGTCAACACATTCCCACCCTCGCACCCCTCCCCCCTCCCTGCTATTTCATCTCACCTACGGTTCTATTTTATTCGTTATTGGCTCTTGCAGCTGAGGCTGAGACGTAACTTGGAGGTAACCTAAAGACCTAAACCCACGGTTCTATATTTCCCATGTAGAAATAGTGCTCATGAAGGGATGGTTACCAATCCTAGGAACCAACCTACTACCATGAAACGACTGTGGTTTGGCTCAGACGAATCCAATAGTGAGAAAAAAAGAAAGAGAGAGAGAGAGAGAGAGAGAGTGAGAGAGAGAGAAAGAAAGATAGAAAGAGGGAGAGAAAATTTATAGGATCGTGGTGTTAGGAAAATACTAGGGCGTTTCGTTTCCAAGAGCCACAAAATTCTAAGGGAGATAGAGGAAAGAGGAAAATAGCATGTGTTGAAGTTGAATGTAAACGTTAATAACCTTCGATGGTACGTACGTGTTTCTACAAAAATGGTTTTTTGCTCTGTCTCTGAGATAAAAAATATAAAAATAAATTGTAAAATCTTGAAAATTTTGTTATATTCATATCACGAAAATATCTTTCCAGGCTTCTTATCCTTTCACATTTCTTCCTTTTAATTTTAATGCTCGTCGTCGATAATTGCAAGAGCAATGAACGTACCGGATAAACGATCGGTTCTCCTTCGCGTAAGGTAGATATCCAAGGCGCTTCGAAAAGGTAAATAGGTATTGGAAATTCAATTATCGGACTCCCTTCTCTCCGCAAAGGTAACGGCTCGACCTTCGTTATTTTTAATGAGCAAGCACTTAGACGCTCCCGAAGAACGAGGAAGCGGCCCCCGTTCCCCTACCTATCGGCGACGTCGATACTAAAGGGGTTCAAGGGGGAAAGGCGAGGGACTCAAAGGCGAGTACGATCCTCGCGAGTTAAGGATCAGGTTCTTTGTTCTTTGATACCCTAGGATACGCGATTATCGGAACCGATAACGAGATCTACCGGTCAAAGGAGATTCGCTTTCTCTGAATAATTCGAATAAAGTTGAACGCGTAGAATGAAGTAGGATTCTTTATGAATTCACTTGGATTCATTCGAGAGACAAAATGATAAAGAAAGAGAGAGAAAGAGAGAGAGAGAGACAGAGAGAGGATTTTTACATAAGCAACCTCGACGGAATGCTTTTTTCTCGATGAGTAATGAAGAATATTAAGCTCCTCTTTCCTTTTCTCTCTCTCTCTCTCTCTCTCTCTCTCTCTTTCTCTCTACCTTCTTCATATTTATCTTCCCATCTTCCCGTGTAATCTGTTGCATTTCCAGCATATCTTTTCTCGTTCCAATGAACCTGCCTACTCTGCGAGGAACATTATCGATACTATTGATAAGTCTTCTTTTAGGTAGGTAATCCTAGAACGCCTTTCGTCCCTATAATTTGCAAAATCGAATTATACCACCATTCTCTGTGTAAAGGAGAGAAAGAGAAAGAGAGAGAGAGAGAGAGAGAGAGATAGACAGACAGAATGAGAAAGAGTACCGTGGAATCTGATCTCCGTGAGCTCCTCTTATTCTTACCTTCCGTATCGTGTTTATGCAAGCGATGGTAGGATGCAAAAATAAAAAGAAAAAGAAAAGGATGAAGCAAAAAAAAAAAAAAAAAGAAACAAACGGAAAAGAAAAGATGCAAAAGGAAGTATTGTATCGAAGATAAAGCATCTTCGAAACGAGGTAGATCATTACTTACCACCGATAATGGTCGTTGCTGTTCGCCGTAATGACTGAGAACGACCTGTAACGACCGCTTCGATGGGGTCGCTAGGTTGGAAGAGAGAGTGAATGAGAATGTAAAAGAGAGAGAGAGAGAGAGAGAGAAAGAGAAAGGAGTAAAGTAGAAAAAGAGGATAGAAGAAGAAGTAGATAGGGAAACGATTAATTACTGCGGTTTACTACTACTATTTTATTTGATAAAATATTTGGAACTCCTGCACGTGAAAAAGGGGATGAACGTACGATGCGTTTGACCGTATTAATAAACCAATGACGATTTCAACGCGAAAGGATTTTTACGAATTACATCGATTGATCGATTAAACGATCCAATGGATATTACAAAATTAATTTAACGTCCCTTCCCTTCGAACGCGAACTCTGCAAAAAATGAAATCGCAGTTTATAAGACGAAACGAGTAATGGGGAGGGTTCTTTGACAGGAGAGGGGGGAAAAAAAGGGGAGAGAAAAAGAAAAAAAAAAAAAAAAGAAAGGAAAAAGTAAAGAATAAAAAAGAAAAAGCGAGATTAAAAATAAAAATATGATTATGAACGGAGAGAAGAAGGCGTCGGTACCTCTTCGATAAACAGTCGACAGGAAAAATCGTTTTGTTATTTATTGCTTCCCATCGACAATGGCTGCCGCCACCGACCGACGCTATTAATTATCGAGAGATCCGCGGTTTTACGATATTCCACGAGCCGTACGAGTAAATATCCCTCGGCAAGTTATCGCCGAGCGGATACGCGCGGATTCGTTCGAGCGTAAATCGAAAGATCGATCGATTATTCTCGAAGTTGATATATATATATATACATGATATATATATATATATATATATATATATATATATATATATATATATGCACGTACCCAAGTATTTCTTTGCTTCTCCGTACGTTCACCCGTTTTTCATTTCATTTCTCTTTTTCTGCCTGTTTCATTACGATCGTAAATAAAACAAAAAAAAAAAAGAAAAAAATAAATAAAGGGAAGGGAAGGAGGGAGGGAAGGATGGAGGGCGGGTGGGGGGGAGGGAGGGAAGAAAATAAATAAATATATAAATAATTACCCGTAAAATCATTTATGAGACAAGTAACGATAAAATTCGTTCGTGAGAATACTCATTAGAAACACTTTGCTTATCGATCTTGAAAAAAAAAAAAAGAAAAAGAAAAAAAAGGAAAAAACAGGAAACGAAAAAGAGAAAAAAGAAGAAGGAAAAAAGGAAAAAGAAAAGAAAAAAGAAAACTTCAATGTCAGAAGGAACACGAGAAAACTCGTTCTTAAAACGTACATATATATGTACATTCAATGTACGTTCAAGATGAGCGTGTGCGTTCGACCGTGTTAAGACCGATAGCGTGCTTCTCTCGTTGGTTTTTCAGTAGCGTTTCACGGTCGCGCGACTCCAGACTTTGAGGCAGCCGAGACTCCGTTCTATCGGCCCATTACCAGAGGCTTCTGCGTTCAACGCATGCTGAAACACACGCAACCCGAACGCACGTTGAACGTCCTCGTAAATCACTAGACGCGTAGCCCCGTAGGTCCTTCTGATTTCTTGTTGGCGCGATCATCGTACTTTTCTCTCTCTCTCTCTCTCTCTCTCTTTCTCTCTCCCTGTCTCTAACTATCTATCTATCTATCTTTCTTTCTCTTTTATCCTACCCAACTACCCTTCGAGAAGGCGAGCTCGTTGAGCTTCGCTCGATTTACTCTCAACTCTCTTTCAACGTTGGATAAACAAAGTTAGAAAAAGAGAGAGAGAGAGAGAGAGAGAGAGAGAGTAAGGATTTTTTTTTATTGTACAAATATTTCGCGTCCTCGGAAGTCTTGCGATAAATCGTGATGAGAAGAGGATAGAGAGAGTAAACAGTATCTTATCGTACTAGGAAGAAGCAAAAGATCATTCTCACAAATGTAAGGCGTGTCGAGTGAGTCCTTCTGGATACGAAGAAGAAGAAGAAGAAGAATAACCATCCTTACGGTATGTCCCTCCTCCACCCACATTAAACGAGAAGGCAAGAAAGAAAGAAATGTATGAGAGAGAGAGAGAGAGAGAAAATCGCATTCTTCGAAAGCATAGATCAGTCGAGTAGGGTTCCTACGCTTTCTCTTCTTCTTTCGCAGGTATATTATCCGGTCGGTTCGTGGCGCTAAAAATAGCGAATCGCCGAAAAGCGGGCGTTAAGATAGCGTTGGGCGTGACCAACGAATGTCTGAGGGTCTGCCGGCATTCGTAGCTGCGTTTAAAGAAGGGTTACGGCAAAGTAATGGTCCGTATATTGGGGAGAAAAAGAGGACGTCTTTCTCCTCTCTCTCTCTCTCTCTCTCTCTCTCACTCTCTTTTCTTCTTCTTCTTTTTATTTTTCTTTTTATTTTTCTTTTTCTCCTTTCTTTTTTCCTCCTTTTTGCTTTTCTATTCCTTTCTTTTCTTTATTTCTTTATTTCGTTCACCGTCTCTATCCTCACGTTTCGCACGACGACGATAGACCACCTACTATTACCTACCTACGATCGTTTCTCTAAGCACGAGAAATGGAAAATCGATATGCACCAACCTTTCGAAAAGTACCACTTCTTCTAACCACTCTCCCGTTTTTCTCTTAAACCCCTTGCCACGATATTTACCTCGGTAAACTGTCCTTTACTTTTTCTACATTCCTTTATCGAGCTTTACCTATCGTTTATCCTTGGTTGATTCCTTTTCCCTTGTTTCTTGTTCTTCTCTATTTTTTGTTCTTTTTCCTTTTTCTTTTTTTCTTTTTTTTTTTTTTTCTTTTATTTTATTTCATTTTTCTCATACTTTATGTCTCTCTCTCTCGCTCTCTCAAAAGAAAAAAAAAAAAATTATAAAATTCTTCCCCAAGAAGAACGGATTCGTTCGATCGATCGTCAACGGTTCCTATTAAAAATGTTAGAACCAAGGAATGAAAGGGAAATAAGAGGGGATCGAAGACAGGGGATCGGAATGTTTCCGTAATTCAATCGCGATTTTTTTCATTGAATGTAAGAGAGTAGCCCCACTTGTATTAGTTGGACCGATTGGGATTTTTATCGGTATTGGTGGGTTCTCAAGGAAGAACTTTTCGATGGACTCGATCATTTCCGTACGAATCGACTATTAATAATACCTCGAATCTCTCTCTCTCTCTCTCTCTCTAGCTCTCTCCTTCTGCTTGCTTTCCTTTTCTTCTTTCTTTCGTTCAAGGTGGAAGTAACTTCTCCGATAATGAGTTCTTTAGAAAAATTCTATCGATGGTAGACGAGGTACGCGAATAATTTAAGAGTCGGCTGGAAAAATATTTTTGATTGAAAGCTCCTGACTTTCTCATCTTCTCTCTCTCTTTCTCTTTCTCTCTCTCTCTCTCTCTCTCTCTCTCTCTCTCTCTCTTTTTCTATCTATCTCCATCTATTCGATTTTTACCTTCTCTTTTCGCGTATACGCTCAACACCATGGTGGTCTTCGCGATAAGGAAGAAAACTGATACTCTCTCTCTCACTCTCTCTCTCTCTCTCTCTCTCTCTCTCTCTCTCCTTTTTTCCTTCATTCTTATTTTCACGTTGCACGACATAGAAGTACCTTTTTCTATAGCGGTTTCTTCACGACAATGGAAAAGAGGGTCGCTTATCGGCTAACATCTACGACGACGACGACGACGACGACGACGACGACGACGACATCATTCGATACGTGTGAAATGTAGTTTTTACGAGGAATACCTACGGATAGAAGCCATACGAGTGCTCCTTTTTTTTTTTTTTTTTTTTTGAAAGCCCCTTGCACGATACTATGGATACTTTGCAACAGATTTTCGTGACGACTTTAAGCTCCGTAAATCTAGGCTCCTCTCTTACGGACGATCTAACCGATGATTTATCACATAGTACGTGTCATGGAACGGCACCCGATAAGAAAATCGCTAACTTCCTTGATATCAAATCGAGCAAAATATAATTTTTGCGGATGATCGAACTTAGTTGTTATTTCGTATTTTATCGAATAAAAATTTTATTTTATTGTTACGGTGATTCGTTGAGGAATAAAATATAGGACAGAACGATTACAGAGGAATAAGAAATAAAGGTATGAGATTTCTTTTCTCTGTTTTTTTTTTTCTTTCTTTTTTTTTTTTTCTCAAATACGCGTTAAACGCGGACGAAACGTGTCGACGAAAAGGTTTTTCTTGCAAGAGGAACTTCCTCCGCCCCCCCCCCTCCAGAATTTCTGTTCGAGAGCAACTCTAACCCTTTTCCCGTTTTTGTCCCACATTCACTCCACGGCAAGATAAACGCGAGAAACGCGAAATAGACTATGGCCTCCCTAGGCGTATTTCTGGGTCAGGGTTGACCTAACTTCATTGAAATTTATCACGAATATGCTTGAGGGAAATTCGATGATATCTCTGTGGAAAAAGGTTGGAAGTATACGCGAAAGAACGTAAGAACGAAAGAACGAAAAAACGAAGAAGGAAGATGAGGGTGGAGAGAAGAGGAAGTAAATGTGTGCGCCTTCACAGTTAAAAGACGGAAGAATAAATAGCGTTATACGCATATCCCTCCGCAATACGTGCCACGCTTCTGCCTTTCTTCTCCTACGCGAAGGCCATCATTTCCAGAAGTCTGACTCCCTTGTAAATGGTAGGCGGCTTTCACGTGATGCATGCGGGCTATTTGCACTGGAAAAAGTATTAGAAGAGAGAAAATAATAAAAGAAAAGAAGAGAAAAGAATAAGAAGAAAAAAGAAAAGAAAGGAATAGAAGAGAAAAGAAAATAAAAGAATTCTACCACTTCTTTTCCCTCACGACCCACATTTTCGTCGACTCGTTGATTATATTCTCTCTCTCTCTCTCTCTCTCTCTCTCTCTCTTTCTCTCTCTTTCATCCTTTTCTTCTATTTCTTTTATTACATCTTTCTCTTTCTCTATCTCACTCTTTCTCTCTGTTATTAATCTCTACATTAATTTCCATAAACGCGCAAAGAAAGTGATCTACCAACAATGTAAAAAGATTAAGATGATTACCGGGACGGAGCTTGTGTCTGCTATTTTATAAGGGATACGAAGAACGTAATACGTATAAAGGGTTCGATTTTTAGAAAAAGAAATTTAGTCAACGATACATTTAACCGGTATAAATGCGTTCGAGCGTATAGACTCGTTAAATATTCATCATTTTCTTGTATGCGAATGCGAATGCGCGCGTGTGCTCGCGCTCGCGAACGGAGGTCAACCGTGAAGCAGCGGTTATTACCTGTCACACGGTATAAAATCATTTTAGAATTTCAATAACCGGACCTTCTCTCCCTTTCTCTCTTTCTTCTCTCTCTCTCTCTCTCTCTCTCTCTCTCTCTCTTTTGCTTCTCTCTATGAACCCCTCATTCGTACGTATGCGTGAACACTGTACAGCCCCTTCATAACAAGGTTCCCAATAGAGAGATAGAGAGGAGGAGAGAGAGAGAGAGAGAGAGAGAGAGAGAGAGAGAGTATGTGCGGGCAAAGTTAATGGCAATCCAGGACGAACTTCAAACGCGTATGCGAACGCGACAGGACAGTGACGTGGCTATATACGAGGTGGCTAGCTTAATTATATTGGCGACCGATGGGCATCGCCTTTGACCGACTCGATCGGCACGGTAAGCAAACCGCGAAGGAAATTACTAGGACGCGATCCTAGTCCGAAGGAACATGTCTGGCTGCCCTTTTGGATATCACTCGGTTGCATACCTCTATAATTCTCAGAGACCTTTTCCTGTCAAATCGAGAAGGAACTTTGAAGAAAAATCTTTTTGATATTGTTATGGGAATTGTATGTTGCTCTTTGCGTACCGATCAACGAGCCGATAATAAGAAAAGGAAAAGAGAGAGAGAGAGAGAGAGAGAGAGAGGAAGGAGGAGGAGGAGGAGGAGGAGAAAGAAGATGAAAGGAAAGGAGAATAAGGAAAAGAAAAAGACGCTTTCGAAGCAATTTCATCGAGGACAAGGTGGCCAAGAGAAGAAGGAGATTGCACGATTACGAAAGGACCTATCGAGACGGATCCAATTTTCAGAAGCTACGATCCGTTAAGGGAAGCTCGACGACCGCAAGGATCTCGTCGCGTATTAGTTTACCTCTTGCCTCATGGCTCGCTTCCTCTCGCGAGAACAGAAACAATTTCCTCAAATTTATGCACCCTGCTTTTCGTCGTCGTCGTCGTCGTCGTCGTCGTCGTCGTCGTCGTCGTTGCTGTTCTCCATTGCGTTGTTGCTATCGTTGTGCCATCGTCGATACAATCGAGCTAGTAATATTTTCACGAAGAAGGAATCGAAAGAGAACTGATGGTTAGAAAGGAGAAAGAGAGAGAGAGAGAGAGAGAGAAGACAGAAAGACAGACAGATGGATAGACAGACTGAACAGAGGAGGAAAAAAAAATATATAAAAGGCAGGAAAAATAACAAAGCGAATGGTATGTCGTCGAAGTAGACGAAGAGGATGAGAGAACAGTAAAAGAGAACAAAGTTCGAAAGACGAAAGAAGAAGAAGAAGAAGAAGAAGAAGAAGAAGAAGACGAAGGAAGAAAAAAAAGAAAAAAACCACAAACAAGGAGGAGAATGAGAACTTCCGTTTCTGTCACGTTATCGGACTTTCAGTGCTTTCGAAAACGAAGGAAACGTCGGCTAGTCCTACCGATATTGCGTCTCGTTGAGAATTTCGCAGAGGGGGACATGTTAATGTCGATAAACATACGAGAGGGTAGTGAAATAAAGAGAAAGAGAAAGAGAGAGGCGGAGGACGGTAGCAGCCTCTATTTTCTCGGAGCCGTCCCTTTTCGTGCTCGTCCCTCGATTGTTTCGCTTCCCGATGGTGGGGGTGAAACGGAGGGAAGGACGGGGAGGAAAAGAGTGGTTGTGCGTCGACAAAAGCACGACGCAAAGCGAGTCGGGAATTTTGTAATTACGAATTTTCATGCTCTCTTTCTATCTCTATCTCTCTCTCTCTCTCTCTCTCTCTCTCTCTTTCTCTTTCTCTCTCTCTCTCTTTTCTATACCTCGTATTCTCTTACGATAGCATTCGCATTCTGATAGCTACGAAATGAAGCGATGAAAAAGAATAATGAAAAGAACGCGTACATACGTGCGTAAATATCTCTACGTAATACCTTTCACTTCTATATAATATTAATTCGATACGATGTAACTACTATGTAACGTTGTAACGTTGTAACGTTGTAAAACGAGTAAAAGTACTTATCTATAATTTACAAGATCGCGAATTTATAGAATATCGCAAAAACGTGGATAGTCGCTACTCGACACGCTAACGAACGCGGCTCGGGAAGCCGGGCGATACGATTAATCAGGTTCGGTGCGGTCGCTCGAAGAGGTTGTTGCCGTCGGAGCCAGATGACGGCCTGCGGCGACATCGTACTGTATTTTATACGGTGTCGTGTTATGGTTTTGCGGTGGACGTGGTCGTTCGCGTGCGCGTATAACGCCCGTTCGTAGCAATTTGGCGCCAATCGTTATATTCGACTGCCGAGAACGCGAACGAGAACAACGACGACGACGACGACGACGACGACGACGACGACGATGACGACGACGACGACGACGACGACTATGAAGAAACGAAGAGAACTATGACGCCAGTCATCGTTGGCACGCGTTCTTTCCGTCTCGTTCGTTCGTGCGTGCATACGTCTGCCTCGTACTTTCTTTTCCTTTTCTTTTTGTTTTTTTTTCTTTTCTTTTCTTTTTTTTTTTTTTCCTTTTTTTTTTAATCATATTTCAAACTCGATATCTACGACGGCAAAGAATCACGCGCGAGCTATATAATATTTTTATGAGTTTTTCGAAACGGCAACAGATGGACGATGGACAACGGAGACGATTCGTTTCTCAAGTTATTTTCAATCTTGAAGAATCTTCTGAAAGACTGAAAGATCCTCGATCAGGTGTAAACGACTACCTTGTTCATTGATCCGTAAAGAAGTGAAAGCACCTTTCGTAATCGAGAAGAAAAGATACCGAGAAGGTTTCGTGTTACTTGATAACAACGGTACAATAGATGCTTTGTTAAGGGCTACAGGATCCTTTATTAAATTCCCATTGATATCCGTGTTCCCTTACTGTGTCTCTCTCTCTCTCTCTCTCTCGCTCTCTCTCTCTCTCTCTCTTCTCTATCTTACACGATATCCTATACGGATTGCTCGACCTATTTTCATCGAACCAGTCATTATTTTCTATTAGATAGAAACTCGAGCTTCAAGATCCAAGACATTTGAGATTGACATGAACGAGAGACAAACGACATAATCCAATAGCGTAACGTGACATATTAGAGATCTTTTTAGAGAAGAACGATCGTATTAAACGATGAAAGCCTTAGGGAAAAAAAAAAAAAAAAAAAAAAAGAAAGAAAAAACCTTTTTATTTCTCTTTATTTTCATTCTATCGATTACTTTTATTCTCATTTCTCGAAAATCGTTTCACTTGAAGAACGGCCAGAGCTATTCCAAGTTCTCTCGACGACGGCGTAAGAGAAACGTTTAACGGTACTCGCAACCCGATAAGTAATGTTCCACAGTCCGTTAAATCGTCCGTTAAGATATTATCGCCGCAAAACGATCCAAATAGACGCTCGATTTGAAACGATTGGGAATGTCCGTTAACGAAATACAGCCTTATTGGTTACAAATCTTATCCCTTCCCCCTCGTTGTTTCTCACCATCATCCTCCCGTATGTTCGTAGACGTACGCTCTTGCGTTAATAAAGTTAAAAACAAAACAAAACAAAAAAAACAAGAAGAAAGAAAATCAAAAAAAAAAAAGAAAAAAAACACGTTCCCTTTTCACGCGTCAAAATCGTGTGACGCGATCACGTTGGATAGAACGGCGCGTCGAACGATACTAAAAATTTCTCAATAAGCTTTCTATGATCCCCCGTGATTTATTCCCGTGAAAATATACGAGTAGATAAGTTATAGCAAAGAGTATTGTTCCGACGAACGAATTAATTTTTAATTTAGCTACGGTCCTCCCGAAAGATACGACGTCGAGGACGTCCAAAGGAATTTCTCGAATGAACGGATCCGATCCAATGAAAAGTTGATCCGATGACGTCGTCGTCATCCTCGGTCTTTGCTTTCTCGCACAAGCTCTTTCTCTCTCTCTCTCTCTCTCTCTCTCTTTCTCTATTCCCTCCTCTCCTCTCTCTCTCTCTTTCCCTACCGTTAATTGGAACTTTACGACCGGCTTTGTACCTCTCGTGGCGGGATTGTCAGTCGGCGATAAAGGGATATATAGAACGGCAACGTCGATGCAAAGGGCTTGCAACACCCTTTACTCTAGCCGTTCGCGAACAGCTTTTCCATTGACGCGTCAATGTAACAACAACGGTACGTACGGTAGCGTCGCGACGCCCGATCATCGGCCTTCCTTTTGTGGCTGCTATGTTGCACTGATCGTGAAAAGCGCGCGGATACCTGATGTTGTATACCTACTATGTGCCATGCGAATCCATTGTATCATGTATCTCACGTAGAGATATATGAGAGAGACAAAACGGTTTGTCTCTTCGTTCCTTTTTTTCTTTTTCTTCTTTTTTTTTCTTTTTTCTTCTTTTTTTTCTTTTTTTTTTTTTTTTTTTTACTTTTGTGTTTGTCCAAATCGAAACACTTTTGCACAAAAGGGAACGTTGATACGTCGATTTTTATTCTACCAATAATAACTATTCAACAATGAACATTTTTTAATAATAGGGAATCATTTTTTGTTTCTTTTTTTGTTAACTATCAGATAAAATTGTATATATCTATTCATGTATAATATATAATATATACATATGTATATATATATATATATATATATATATATATATATATCAATATAAGAATATTTATCATAAGAATAATGATTCGATCTTTTATTAATTAGTTATTATAATAATAAGTACATCGATCAATGTGAACCGTTCGATCAAACGTTGTCTAATAATCATTCAATAGAAATAAATTCTTTCATTTTATGTCTTTATCCTGTCGTATAATGATATATTGTAATACATCGCAATTAGTAGTTAATGAATAATAAATTCATACGTAATACAATTCAACATCTCGAGAATAATGACACGAACACTTATTCATTAACTATTAACGAGATACATATGTACTTGCATACTCTCTCAGGAATTTCAATTTTTCTTAACTTCAATGTCAGACAATCTACGAGTTATGAATTTTCCGTGCAAAGGAGGACTCCTTTGAAAAGCATTTTGAAGCGACTCACGTAAGAGAAACATTGAAAAGGCGCCGTTTGGAAAATCAATTTTTCTATCAAAGGCAAATGCTCCAACGACGACGACGACGACGACGACGACGACGACGACGACGACGACGAAGACGACAACGACGACGACGAGGATGGCGAGGAAGAGGAGCGAGTTGGCGCCGTCTAAGTGGACTATTGTTTTCCTCGCATCTTTTGTCATCTTCAACGGAGATCATTCGACGTTCCTTTCTTTTCTCGCAAATACCTACGTGGCAATAGCTGCCTATAGTATCTATCTTTCATAAAGAAATCCATAGATATATGTATATAATGTATATAGACACGTGTCCTCCCACGTATCTTCTTCAACTGGATGATCGATTCTAGCTTTCCTCTTGAAATTTTCATTTTCATAAAACCACAAAATTTTCATCTCGATGCTTTATATCGATAGGACTAATGATTATTATTTTTTCGTGTTCTCTCTCTCTCTCTCTTTCTCTCTCTCTCTTTATCTCTCTCTCGTATCGTCGAAAAAGCACAATACGGGATATCAAGAAGAGTAAGTTCCATGTAAGAGTAAAGAACAGTAAAAAATAAAAAAGAAAAAAAAAAGAGAAAAAAAAAAGAAGGAAAAAGTAGAAAGCAATGAAGGAATAAAGTCAGAGATAGGAGAGAATGCACTTTGTAGATGGCCTCGAGTCTCCTGAGACGAAGTGACGCAGGAAAAAGGAAACACGATGGCTCTTATCGAACCCCTCGTACGGGAAAGAAATTTATGGAAATCACTTGTTAAGCCATCGACGAGACGAACGTCTCTCTTTGATCGTAGATACACTCTTCTTTAACTCTATGAGAAAGAAGAGGAGAAAAGGAAAGAAAACGAATAGAAAAGAAAAGAAAAGAAAAAGAAAAAGAAAAAGAAAAAGAACGAAGAAGAAAAAGAAGACGAGATAGCAGAAGAAGCTAATAGAAAGGTTGCTTGTCTTCTTTGCATTGTTCATATCAGAGAGTCTATAAAAATCGATGTTTTATTTATCAGCTTATTTACACGACCATTTCAGATCGTTGCATTGCAGATCCCTTTCCCCACCACCTTCCCCACATTTCAGTCCGTCCTACCCTCCTATCCTCTAACCCCTGCCCACTATTTCCTACCCCTTCTAGCCACCCTATGCTTCTCGTGGCACGTTTCTCGATCGAAAGACAAAGAGCTTCCGAAGTTCAAAGTATATTCCACGTAATTACCAGCAACTGCAGCGGCCTCGTTGAAGTTATAGTTAGGTTTTGTTTGCAAGTCATTAAGCTCGTTCGTGGATTGTCGGAAAAAGAAAAAGAAAAAGTAGAAAAATAAAAGACGGAGGAAGAGAAGAAGAAGGAGGGAGAGAAGGAGGAGGAGGAGGAGGAGGAGGAGGAAGAGGTAGCAATAGCAAGAGCAACGAGAAGAGAATAATAAAAATCAAGGGAAAACGAGAAGAAACGAACGGCTGGCTCGAAGGTAAAAGTCGAAAAGCAATCGCTGTAGAGACTCGTCGTCGTTGTGAAAAGTTCGATTCCTCGTCTCTTTCTCTCTCCTCCTTCTTCTTTTTCTTTTTCGAGATTCTGAATCAAGTGCTCTCCCTCTCGCCCAATCTCCACCCCACCCCATCCCATCCCACTCCACCCTACCCCACCTCAACCAACTCCACCTCCAATAACTCAACCACCCATCCTTTTTTCCGTCTTTCGAGAGCAGAGTCTCTCTCTCTCTCTCTCTCTCTCTCTCTCTCTCTCTCTCTCTCTCTCTCTCTTATTCTTCTTTTTCCGCGTTGTCGACGAGTTAACGGCCGGTAACGCACTTTACCTTGCGATTTACTTTACGAATTGGTGAGGATGAAAACGGATATAATGAGGTGGTCGAAGAAGAGAAGGTAGGGTGAAAGGAGGGTGCGGCGGAGACGGGGGTGGCGGCGGCGGCGAGGATCGAGAGAAAAGGGAAAGAACTTTTTTCTCTTCACATCTCCGTAATAAAACGAGACGGTTGCGGTGGAGGAGTCAGAGCCTGTTAAAAGAACGACTAGTAAGAAAAACGATAAAAGGTCGGTGGAGAAATATCTGCTCTATAAATCGAATATAAAGTGTACTTTATAAGAAAATTATTTGTCGACCGATTATTACCTGAATAATAATCGCTTTCATTGATTGTATGACACACAGAACGATAAAAAGAATCGGTGGCAGGCGAGATAATCGAGCGTGAAATCGAATCGATTGCAACGAAAGTGAAAACACGAAAACCCTTGAAATAGGAGGAGGCGTCGACGAGACTTTTAACGTCAGTTTCGTCATAAACTTGATTTACATTGTACTCTCTTTCTTTTCTCCCTCTCTCTCTCTCTCTCTCTCTCTCTCTCTGTTTATTTCCATCTATCTATCGCCTCCTCCTCCTCCTCCTTCTTCATATCCCTGACGCGAATCCTGTCGGGAGTACTGATCGAAATCGATGGCTCGTGCGATTGGCAAACGGGCAGGTTGGAGGGAGAAGGTTTGCGTGGTACGTCGAACAAATAAACCAACGAACGTTTACAATGTACGCGAAAGAGGGAAGGGGCG
Source organism: Vespa velutina (assembly GCF_912470025.1). NCBI lineage: Eukaryota > Metazoa > Arthropoda > Insecta > Hymenoptera > Vespidae > Vespa > Vespa velutina. The sequence goes on along the minus strand of NC_062190.1, from coordinate 9,729,189 downwards.
CGAAAGAACGAGAACTGACTGCTAGGAGGACCAGGCAGGAGACAGGCAGGAGGAGGCAGTCAGGCAGGCACGCAGGCAGGCAAGAGCAGGTTGGCACCAGCAGGCTCTATGCCGGGCGTCGGTTGCGGCGGGCGCTTGTCACTCGCTTTAAACTGCGTGTCAGTCGATATCATCGCACCGAGTGGAAATATCTGCTATTGACAAGCGTATGAATATCGTTAATAATAAATAATGCCTGCCAAGAACCCTCCCTTCCCCCCCCCCCTCACCCCATCCCATCGTACCTAACCTATCGTCCCAACCTATCCCCCGTATTACTTCCATCCGCAGGGCCAACGGGATGGAGACGCATCGACGATTACCATCCAGCAGTCGTCAGAGGAAGAGTGCTAAAAGTGTACTCGTCATTGCCAGAGTACCGTTCCAGCGATCAAAAACTCCTGGAAAAGTGTTTTTTTCATGCCGCTCCCGTTACGTTCGTCCTAACCCACTAACGTCAATTATCATCTATATGTATTCATATATACATATATATACATATATATATATATATTTTTTTTTTTTTATTTTTCCTTTTTTCTTCTCTTGTGGCATTTCTCGCGATAGACAATTTACGACGATTGAATCGATCTAAATGAATATTAATCGGTTCTATTTTGTTTTGTTCTATTCGATAGGGAGAAAGTACAGATAGGAGAAAGACAGACAGACAGACAGACAGAGAGAGAGAGAGAGAGAGAGAGAGAAAGAAATAGTCGCGAATTTCGTATAATTCTTAACTCATCGGTAGATTTTTAGGAGGATCAATTTGCGTCTACACGTTCCACTCAATGTTTCGGTAGGATTCTCATATTTTTGGTCGGCTTAAAGAAACACCGTAAAGGAAGCTTTCCTCGAGGCACTACTCACAACCAGTTGCCGCCCCAGAATATTACCCTCGCTTGCTTCCTCGCTTGTTCACTCGCTCGCTCGCTCGCTCGCTCGCTCGCTGCTCGTCGAAAGTCATATAGATGCTAATTTCGTTGCAAGCGAATTAAACTCCTCCATTGGAGCGTCCTCGGCTCGTCGATAAATTAAATTAAACGACGATTATTAGAATTGCTAAGGTAGCGGATGTTAGCTACCTAAAATAACATCTTGCCTTTTTCATTTTTTCATTTCTGCAAAAACAATTGGAGAATCTTGGAGAGGGATTTAAAAAGAAAAGAAAGAAAATAAAGGAAAAAGAAAAAAAAAAAAAAAAAGAAAAAAAGTAGAAAGGATGTATCCTTCCTAGACGAGATTCTTCCTTGGAAATTTCTCAAATATTATTCCGCATAGTGTATAAAATATAAAAAGGAGATAGAAAAGAAATAAATAAGAGGAAGAAAATCAATAAGATCCGTAATATATTTTAACAAAAAGGATTTCTCTTGCGCGGGTATCAGGAAGGCAAAGTCGGTAGAATAAAAATACGGCTCGTGATTTGTTTGCAAAACCGTGAATGGTAAGCTCACCGTGCAACGGACCGATATGGCGGATGAATTAAGACGCCTTCTCTCTCTCTCTCTCTCTTTCTCTATCTCTTTCTTTCCCTTCTTTCTTGAATTTCGACGGAATGAATGCACGGTACATATATATATATATATACATATATATATACACACACACACACACACACACATATATATATATATATATTACGGGGTGCTGCACTTTCATCCGTGTTCTAGAACGGAGCGTTTGTATGAAAGAGCCGTTTACATAGTGTACACGTCTCGAGGGTGGCGCGCCTAGAAGCCGATGAATATGCAGATGGAAACCCCTCTTCTATCTATCTATCTATCTCTCTCTCTCTCTCTCACACATACACACTCTTTCGAAGGTTCAACCAAATAAGAATACAAAGACAACGACCTGCTAGAGCCTATAACTCTTAAAAAAAAAAAAACAAAAAAAAAAAAAAATAAAGAAAAAAAGAAAAAAGAAAAAAAAGAAAAGAAATCCTTTGCATTTTTAACGGACCTTCGGAGATACCTACGTGTTGTTTCCATGACGAAAGCACGAATCTTTTTCTTTTTATTTTTTTTTTTTCTTTTTTCATTTTCCAAAGCTTTCACGGATTTACGAATCAACCTTCGATCGCTTGTCGAGTACTTACATACATTATTCTCTCTTTCTCTTCCTTTCTTCCCCCCTCCCTCTCTCTCTCTCTCTCTCTCTCTCTCTCTCTCTCTCTCTGTCTTTCCCTTCCTATGGAAACTAGTTTCGTCTACGTTCCATGACGAAACGTTTGCCGAAGCTGTATATATGTACCTGAAGGGCTGCTCCGTTAAGATTCGTTGAATATGTAGATTCTATTCTCCTTCTATTCCTCCCTTCCTCGTTCTATCCTGCTTTTCTCTATCTAATGTCGATATACATACGTACATACATACGTTCGAGACATAGATTTTGATCTTTGCTCGTTCCTTCTCGTGAGTTTAAAGTAACAAGAAGAGAGACAAATAGATAGATAAATAGATAGATAGAAAAAAAGAGAGAGAGAGAGAGAGAGACATAATCGTCGTCATCGTCGTCGTCGTCACCGTCATCTTCGTTGTTGTTGGCGAATGACGATATATATATATATATATATATTCTATATAAATTTTTCATAAAAGAGAACAATACGATACGAATTAGAAGAAGATATTCATTTTGAAAAAATTAAATAAGGATAGTCTACTTGTCTCGTAAGAAAAAGGATCGACTTCGATACGTTTCGAGAGATTTTAAAGTCAAAAGGAAAAATGATTGACTATGACGGTGCCGATTGTAAAAAAGGGATTGGGTTGATAGAACGTTAGTAGGGAGGGAGGGAGGGAGGGAGGGAAAGGGAGCTAAAGCTTCGATGGAGGGAGTTAGCAACGATGGAAGGGAGGGAGGGTGACTCTGTCGCGACGAACGCAAAAGGGGAGAGGGGTAAATACATCGAAGAGCGACGCCATTGTGGTATTAATGGAAAGGATTGCTTGTTCAAGCGTGTAACGGGAAGTAGCGCTTCGACGGATCTAAATTGAAATTCGATTGTCTGGCTGGCGAGCTTTCGCGCGAGCGTACGGCGCTGTTTGCGCCGCTGATACAATTGTCAGTCGACGGAACAAAGACAAAGACAACGACTTTCCAACGCGAGGTACGGGAACTCGAAATGTTGACTGGTGGCTCGCGTGAATTCGTAATGAATATCGAACGGAGGGAGTCGCCGGCCTTGTTTCTAACTCGAACCATCGCTGATCGTTTGCACCCAAGTTTCAACGTTTGAGAAGAAAAAGAAAGAGAAAAAAAAAGGAAGAAAGAGAGGGGGAGAGAGAGTGATTGAGTAGGGAATAACGAGAAACAGGAATTACTACAAAGCCGTCGTTATTTGATATCTTTTGAATGGACTTAAAACAATTATTGCTTACACTCTGATTCTTTCACAATCGTACGCTTTTTATGATCGATCATTAAAACTTTCGACCTGATAAAAGAAATAAATAAAAGAGAAAAAAAAGAAAAAAAGAAAGGAACAAGAAGAAAGATTATATAAATTTTCCATTAGGTCATTGCGTAAATCAATGCGAACTTATTCATTCGATCGGTCCATTGTTCTAACCGTCGCGATTATTAAACGGGACAGGACATGAAAGTGGGTCGGGTCGGTATCTGAACACAAGCTATTCCAGATTACAATTTTGGCTCGGTTCCAAGAGGCACAGTTAACGATTCTAGAATACCTACGTACGTATCATACATATACATATTTACGTACAACGAACTCTTGCGATCGATGAATTTGTTTCACCTTTGACCTCTTCCTGGTTTCGCATTTCGGAACAATACCGTATTGTAGCAAGTTACTTTCTCGCGATCGAAGCTATTCAACGAGATGCAAAGTAGATATGTAATATATACATATATATATATATATATATATATATATATATATATATATATATGTGTGTGTGTGTAGTAAATACATATCTATCTAACTATGGGACATTAGAGAATTTTGAAAATCGCTCGACGTCTTTCCTAACAACGAGACCAAGCAAAACGAAGGCGATCGTAAATGAGAATAGTATGATCTCGTTACATGAGTTTTCCGTGGGATGGATGGTCCTAATCCTAGAACACTCGTCTCAATTCAAAGGATCCCTTCGTACTCCTTCTCTATCTCACTCTACAACACGTACGTGTAATCAGACAGACGCGCGCCGTTCGCAATTAGTTCCACATTCAACGAGATAGCTTGCACGTGGTCGATAGCGACTCAGGATCTAGGAAATATATATATATATATATATATATATATATATATATATATATATATATCAGTGGAGACTTTCCCATGCATAAAGACAAACCGCGTGCTGGTAGCCTGGCCTTGTCACGTTCAGACGTAAAGCAGACTCTCGCGGGTGCAACTAGTACCAATACACTAACATTAGTACCGTAACTATTGAGATTGTGCGGGGCAGGGAACACGCGTCACGGGGAGGCCTGCACGTCAGGAACACGAGCACCAGCTACGCACCGCACCTGGTTGTAATACGTATTCCGAGATAGGGATATATGTATAGGTAGTATAGCAAGATCCTCTACGTGGTTACGAGTCATATAGGATAACTGGTAACGTGCGTGCGTGCGTGCGTGAATGCGCGCGTGCTTGCGTGCGTTAGTACGTACGTACGTGCGTACATGCATGCGTACGTGAGTAAATACATAACTACGTAACTACGTACGTACGTACATACGTAAATACGTGCTAGTGAATATAAGCTCGTTCGATTCGCCGATCAAAGTTACCTTTTCAATATCCTATCCCATGCCTTTAAAACTTTATCTTCGGAGCGATGAGATTATTAATCGAGTGCTTTTCTATAGAACATACGTATACATACATATATGCATATATATATATATATATATATATATATATATATATACGTACATGTTCAGAGAAGTTAATCTCTAAATGGGCTGAAGTTGATAAATTAATGACTGTAAAGGAAGATCGTAAAAGATGAATAGGTTTGAAAAGCAAGACTGGTTGACTATTGCTTTAAGAAATTGATTACGCGGGTATAACTCGCAGTAATTATAAATCTATCCTATCGTTTTCAAACGAATTAACGTACATACTTATGTATTCTAGCGTGATGTAGAGATTTCTAATTGGAATATTACATTCTAGCCGGAAGCAAGGAAACTGGAGATCGAACTAGAGACTCGTCGTATGAGAAAAGGTGCCTCCCCTCCCTTCCTCGTGCCACACCCTCCTCCACTCTTTCTCTCTCATGATATGGTGTTTGCATTACTCAAAAGCCCGAATTAAATCCCATTGCAAACAACAGAGACCGCGAATAAAAGCTAACGCGAAAACGTGTCCCGTGTGATCAGATAAATCTCACAGTATAGTCATTTTAATTGTTCTTCGTGATCTCCCGAATTCAAGTTTTATTACGTCTGTTGTTACATTAAAAAGTAAGGGTAAGTCCGAAAAGAGAAAAAAAAAAAAAAAGGTCAGGCAGATTTATTATACGATTTATACTTATCCTTATCGCGTGGCGAAGAGGGAGGGCCCAATAATTCAAGTGGGATCAACTGTTCTTTGAATCAATAACGATCGCACAACGTACAATGAGAAGTCTGTCCTCTTCCCTCGTCGTAAGTCCTTGATCAATTCTTTTCCGGCCTGTAATATACGCTTTATCGTTCTGTTAGCGTAATAATAAAAAAAAAAAAAAAAAAAAAAAAAAAAAAAAAAAAAATACGAGAAAAGGAGGAAAAAAGAATTAAAAAAAAAAAAAAAAAATTCCAGGAAAAAAGAAACCAGAAAAAAAGAAAAATAAGAAAATCTCTCTCTTTCGGCATAAAAAATGCGAGATTATTATGCGCCGAGGATATAGAAGGGCTTATTCGCGACAGTTGGTCGTAGGAAGAAGAAGGTAAATCTCTTTCTCAGTCAGCGAACATTTTTTCCACTCACCGGTCAGGGGAATTATTCTATGCACGCGTGAGGAGGCACCAACCCTCCTTGAACCATCTACCACCACCATCACCACCAACCACCCTGTCTCTTCTTCTTTCATTATCTCCGGAAAGAAGTAGCATCCCCCTTTCTAGTATCTAGAGTACCGCAGATGTGCCTCTAAATTAGACGACCTCGTCTAACCGGAAAACACCAGAAGCGTTTCTCTTTCTTTTTCTCTTTCTCTCTCTCTCTCTCTCTCTCTCCCCTTTTTCTATATCTCTGTCTCTGTTCTCATGCCGGTATATCGATCCACGCAAGAAAGAAACAGAAATAGATGGGCGATTATAAAACTTGCCTTAATCTATATGAAACACGCATATTTTATAACAAAGCACCGAATCTCTATAATATTTCAATTTAATCGATGGCATAATTGAAAGCATATAAATGTACATGTGAAACCATGCGCGCGCGTCTTTCTCTCTCTCTCTCTCTCTCTCTCTCTCTTTCTTATATATGTGTGTGTTTGTGTTTGTGTGTATGAGTGAGTATATCTCGAGTCAAACTAAAGCGGACGGACGGATAATAAAAAGTAAGAAGCCGTGTTCGTTCGGGTAGAGAAATTGGTATTCCTTCCTTGTAAGAGTATACACACCTGAAACTGGCTCTGCCAAGACTCGACTAGTTTATCGAGAACGTGGTGGTCATAGAAAAATGCGATCGTATCTCACGGTTATCGGAAACGATAGTTTACTTCGAAGTTTCCAAGTCTCTCTCTCTCTCTCTCTCTCTCTCTCTCTCTCTCTCTCTTTTTTGCTTCGAGTCGTGCCTCTGGCCATCTATATTTCGAAGGCTTTCTTCGTTCTTCTCTTCTATGGAAAAACGAAAGCGAGAAAGAAAAAGAGAAAGAAAGAAAGAGAGAGAGAGAGAGAGAGAGAGAGGGAGAGAGAAGAGATGCTTTTTCAATCCCCGCAGACCATGGAAAAAGGCGGCGAAACGCATGGGATTCAGAGCGTTAGGGGGACTTTATGGTAAGCAGGTTCGATTTTCCGTTAAGGTTACGGCCCAGGGCTATGTGCTACGAGGCTGGCTTACAGCCGAAGTCTATTCTGCGGATTTTCGAGGATAACCTCTAGCCGATAACATTTTCCGAAGCGACGCTGGTAAGCCATTGTCCGCGATCTCAACGACGAGGATTTTTATACTAGTATTTTATATCGTCGTTCGTTCGCAATGATCATTTTCTTTTTTTCTATTTTTTTTTTCTCTCTCTTTTTTTTTTTCTATCAAAATACTCACGAGCGAACAAATAAGTGATCGTTTTCCTTCAAATTTTTTTTATCTCTCGTCAATGTCTACATTCAAATGTACGTATACATTTGAATATAATTTCAATCATTTCAAGATCTTCGAATTATTTTTTACGTTTTCGTGATACGTACTTCGCGATTCGTTTTCTTTTCTTTTTTCTTCTTTTTGTTTGTTTGTTTGTTTGTTTGTTTGTTCTTTCTTTCTTCTTTTTTTTTTTTTTTTGGACGTCGTATCGTCTCTTACGATCGTTGTTAATGCGCGTAACGAGACGTTGAAGAGCTCATTCAGCCCTCCCACCCCTCCCCCCCATCGCTTCTCGTTGGATAAGTCAACGTAACGTGTTATCCGCGGTGACTGCACATCTGAAATCCATTTTCTGATCTTGAAAACGAGGTCGAACTCGAGAAAAGTAAAAAGAGAGAAAGCGGGATAAAGGGAAAGAGAGAAACGAGGGGACTGGGGAGAAAATTCGAGGCGTCGAGAGCAAACACGAGCGTTGACATTGTGTAAACATGCTGTGACTACCCCTCGTCCATGGACGACAGTTTCTCCTCCTCCTCCTCCTCCTCCTCCTCCTCCTCCTCTTTCTCATCTTCTATCTCCTCTTCGAGTTCTTCCTCCTGACAACGGATCCTCTCCGTTGTTCCGTGACTTTCCGAGAATCTTGATATTCCTGCTTTAAGAACTGAAATTTAATAGATACTCGAGATCTATACTATCTATCTCGTGCTCTCGTTAAATCTAATAAAGATGACATTATAGTATTATATTTTTTTTATTCGTATATCCTTCCTCTTTTTAAGCTATCAAAGTTATTATCACAACAATACAGAGTGAGAATGCTTGATGATGGCGATAGCGTGGAAATCGTTATAAGTCAATTTATCGTTACTGTCTATAATAATGATGGCTTGGTTCTATGAACAGACAAGTTGTATCATCCCTTGAATGCATCAAAATAAATGCATTCAGTGCATCGAAAACATTGGCAATTAATTTTCAACGTTAATTATAACAAATAAATCGTATTGTTTCATTTCATCTCTCTTTTATTTCAAATAAAATAAAATAATATAATCTATATGTATTTATTGTAAACCGACTTATGTCAATTTCTTTGTATAATACTTATCGATATCGTTGATATCTATCTATGTATATATTATCAATGAATAATTTGATACAACCCTTAGCTATTTTAGGATAATAAATGTATGCAATTTATATAGCTTTTCTCGTAATCTTTCTCTCTCTCTCTCTCTCTCTCTCTCTCTCTCTCTCTCTCTCTCTATCTTCCTCCCTCTTTCTCTCTTCGTACATTAGTTAAAACGTAAATTCGTGCTATATGGAATCCTCGTGTTTAATCCTTTCTCTATAAATTTGTTTCATTCTTATTATTTTCTTTTTATTTTTTTCTCTTTTCTTTTTTCTTTTTCTTTTTCTTCTTCTTCTTCTTCTTCTTCTTCTTCTTCTTCTTCTTTTTCTGTATCCTCGCTATTATTATTATGATTTTGCGCGAAACCTATATCCGATGATATTGGAAATTATTGCGATGTTCTGAATTTTTTTTTCTTTCTTTTTTTTCTTTTTTTAATATACGAAAAGAAAGAGATATGGATACCACTGTCGGATTCATTCCGATATCAAAGAGGATGCAATTTGTATTTGCTAGAGATATAGGGATGACTAACAAGCCGTGATACAGCACCCCTTTAGTACCAAAGCATAGCCAATATCTCTACCCTGCTTAGCCTGTTTCACGGTTCGAATAGCTCGAGGTTGTTTCGAGGTTCTATGCTCTCCGAAATTGGACATCGCTGCTCTCGAACGTGTCATCCGCTTTCCCAACTTTGAAAACTGTAGTGATAAAGAAACGAAAAACAGATTTATATTTGAAATACTACGGAAAAAATAAATGTGTATCTGTATGAAGGATAAATATATATATGTATATATATATATATATGTATATGTATGTATGTATGTATGTAAGTTTATACCTACGAACATATATACCATTATTCCGTTAATTCTAAAGATCGTGCTTAATTAAAAAATTCATCGAATTACGATATACGTAGGCGGATAAAACGAACGTGTAGTTTTATTTAAATCAGTATGAAAGATAATTGAATCGAAGCCAATCAGCAAAGTTTAATAGAACCATATTCCTGTGATCGATTTAATCCTACGATGTTAATTCGCGAGCGAATTTAATTTTTACGGTGCAACGATCGTATCCTATGGGGGTGAGGTCGGAATGATATTATTAAAAAATTATATTTAAAAAATAAAGAGAGGTAATAAAATGGAAAGAAAGAGAGAGAGAGAGAGAGAGAGAGAGAGAGAAATAAATAAAGAAATAAAAAGAAGAATAAAAAGAACCGTTTCAACAATTTTCAACTAACGAACGTGAACGTCATAGAAAATCATTTCAACATTTCTCTCTCTCTCTCTCTCTATTTCTCTCTCTCTCTCTCTCTCTCTCTCTCTCTATCTCCATTTGTCTTTATTTCCAAAGCTCGCAGTTATGGAATTTCAAAGGAATCTTTCACATCTTTTTTTTTTTTGTCTTTATACTCCTCCTCCCTCAGTGTAACGCAAAATGAACAGGATCCTCCCATATTTCGTCCTTTTCACTTCGGGCCAGATTGCCTCGGGGTCATTACATAGCACAGAAATTGAACGTCACACAGTGTTCTTTACCAAGCGTCTTCCTTCATTCCTCTTGGAATCTTTTGGTCGATGCAAAAATTGTTTTCCTCCTAGATGGATGAGCATGAGGTACGAAAGGGAAAAAAATGTAAACATGCAAAAAGAAAGAAAGATAGAAAAAAAAAAATGCGAAGAAGAAAAAGAACACGAAAGAGAACGATGGAAAGATGGAGGGAAGGAAGGAAGGAAGAAAGGAAGGAAAGGAAGGAAGGAAGGAAAGAACGAATGAACGGAAATGTTACGTGGAGAGTAAGTAACGCAACGCGAACTACGTTTCGAAGTACGTAAATCTCCACGTTGGAAGCGGAAACTCGCTTACAAGGGGCAGATTTAGTGCGCGAGGCGTCGACTCCGCCTAGAAACCGCGGAGCTTCGAGTTAAATGGTTTATGCAAGACCGAACGAAGCGGTAATGAAGTTCTCCCGGCAAGTCCTTCCTACAAGGATAATCTACGACCTTTCCCGACTTATCGTCCGTTTATAACATCCTTACGTCCTCTCGCAAGAAGCGAACGAGCATGCGTAGGTGTACATACTTAGCTATTAAACGAAGACGAGCAACGTCGATTTCAACGATCTCTCACATTAATAATCTTCCTCTCTCTTTCTCTCTTTTTCTCTCTCATAAAATTCTTTTTTCATACTAATGCTTTATGAACTCAATTCTTTAATACGTTCGTGAAACCCCAAAAGAAACGAGTATATGTAGGTTAAGAAACGTTCTCTTTTTCTCTTTCTCTTTCTGTTTCTGTCTCTCTCTCTCTCTCTCTCTCTCTCTCTCTCTCTCTCTCTCTCTCTGTCTCTCTTTCGTATGCGCGGGCGCACACATGCTTACTTTCTTTCTCCTTTTCTACGAGTTCTTATCTTCAAGTGGATATAAGATTGACCCTTTTTTCTACCTCTACTGATAATGTAATAACAGACGATAATTTCTAAAAGACTTTCTTAAAGTGACACGAAGGGAAAGAGTAAATCGAAGTTTTATGCAAATCAAATTCTTCCAAAATGAAATATACGTCCTTACGACTATACCTCTGAAAAGTATATTTCTCTGTCCTAGATACCAACATTTTTCGTGGGGCCTTTTAAAAGAGAGATATGGAGTCTCACGGTAGAGATGTAGTATATATATATATATAAATATATATATATATATATATTGTGGTTGGACTGCGCAGATCGTCGACACGTGCTGGCAATAAGAGGAAATGAAATTGTCGTCAAGATCGTTCTCTCGCTCGTGCTAACACCACCACCACCACCACCATCCTATTGGGGGTTCGTCTCCTGAACGTCCTTGAAAAAAGGAAGACGATCGTAAAAGTGTGCCATCCCCTTATACGGAAGATGTCTCGACTTTGTGGTTGCACGTGCTCGGCTCTAAGAATAAAAGAGTAAAAGAGAAAGAATAAGAAAAAGAAAGAGAGAGAGAGAGAGAGAGAGAGCTTCATATGTCCTTTTTTTTTTTTTTAAATCCAAAATCCAATCGAATGGAGATAAGAAAAAGATAACGAATGGAGAGAAAAGTAATGTAAGAGATGAATTTGCCTATTTCAATAAGTTTCGAAACTTTCATTTAATCGTATGTTAATTAAATTAAAAACTAAGTTTTTAACAATTAAAACTGTATTTTAATTAGAAAATTAAAAGACCGTGAGAGAATTAATTTTTTCCTCTCTCTCTCTCTCTCTCTCTCTCTCTCTCGTTCTCTCTCTTTCTCACTCCTTCTTTCTTTCACAATCACTCTAAAGTTTTACTCTCAAGCACGCACTCGTGCTTTTTTTTTTTAATCCTTCACAGATAATACTACTCCTCCTTTTTTTTCCCTTCTCCTTCTTCTCCTTCTTCTTCTTTTTCTTCTTCTTCTTCTTCTCTTTATCGTTCTCTCACGCTACGCGTTTCTTTAGTCATTGGGAACGCTTAAAATTCCTTATACAATATACCATCGTCGTTGTCGTCGTCGTCGTCGTCGTCGTCGTCGTCGTCATAGTTATCGTCCTTGTCTCTTTTTCTCTCTTTCGTTGAACGTTCTCAAAGTCATTTAAGGTCCGTCGAGCTTGCTACTTTTCTCATAAAGAAAAAACTCTGCTTCGTAGTTAAGGCCGATAAAAAGAGAGAAAGAGAGAGAAAAAGAAAAAAGGTAGGAGAAAAATGAGAGAGAAAGAGAGAGAGAGAGAGAGAGAGAGAGAGAGAGAGAGAGAGAGAGGAAGGGTAAGAAGCATCGCATGGGGGACGACCGCTAGAGTTACGTCATGAGTCAACGAATAATGTGCCGTCGACAAAATATAGAAGGTTTTAATTAAACAAGATGAAGAGAGAGAGAGAGAGAGAGAGAGAGGAAGAGAGAGAGAGAGAGAAAGAGAGAGAGAGAGAGAGAGAGCATATCTGGCCTTATTAACCTTTCCGTGAGAACTAAAATCGAAGAGCCCCGTCAAACGTTACAAAGTCATCGTAACTATGTACTAAACTAAATTATCTACATACACACACATACACACACACAGAAAAAGAGAGAGAGATAGAGAGAGAGAGAGAGAGAGAGAGAGAGGGGGAAAGAAAGACACAGAGATATATATATATATACATATATAAATATGTTCGTATGTACGTGTGCGTGTTTGTACGTAAAATTAATTCTTAATGTAAATCTCAAATTAATCGTATTTTGTACATTAATTTAAATATAAGAGAGAGAGAGAGAGAGAGAGAGAGAGAAAGAGAAAGAGAGAAAGAGAAAGATAGAGAGAGAGAGAGACAGCAAAGAGATTGATAGTTGACAAGTTTTGGAATCAAGTTTGAAGCTTCGAAGTAACGTAAATCCAAGAGTATTCGCTCGCGAATCAATGAATCTTGCTGAATCCTGCTACTACTTCCTCGCATTCGCATTTGAAATAGTCCTCGTCACCTGTGTAAATTTGAGAGACGTCTGTATTAAGGACCCTTTCTCCTAATACACGAATTTCCACTCGTCCTTCTAACGCCCCTAACGTGCCACTTTTCACCCCTATCCCTCCTACCCCCGCCCCCCTCCTACCCTTCTCCTCCTCCAATGCTACGTATTCAAGGGCTACGATCCGCGAGATCTTGGATAATGGAAAAGGGGAATGGTAGAGAATCGTGAAGAGGGGGTTAGGGGGGAAGGGGAGGAAGAGGAAGTATAGACGAAACGGTTAGGATCTAATACGAGAGAGAGAGAGAGAGAGAGAGAGAGAGAAACAGTGTGTGAGAAATAGAATGAAACAGAAAGAGAGAGGGGATAGAAAGGGAGAATCGATGTTAAATAAACGATCGAACGTCTTGACGATCGTCGGTATAGATCAAATGTGTCCGATGATCGATCGCTCGTATCCTTTCTATCCTCGGGCATATCTGCTTTGATTTCGATCACCTCGAAATGTCAAACTGTGAAATAGAGTAACATAAATGTATGTACTTTGATGTGTTCTCCAATGTACACACCGACACATAGATACGTACATACTCATATCTTTTATATATATATATGTATGTATGTATGTATGTCATGTATGTATATATATATATATATATATATATATATATATATATAGATAGATATGCATATATCTATGTATGTATTATATACTTCGAACGATTTTGTCGAATGTAAACGAACTGTAAACGAGCTGTAAACACAGTGAAAATATATTGGTTCGTCCGATGCAGAGATAAGTTTGTTTATATTCACTTATGTTTATATCCACAACTGTACTTATTTATCCTAATAGATAGATACGTAGAAATGATCGTTCCTCGTCAAATTAAAAATTATTCATGGATATAAAAATGTCGGAACGAATTGAGGCGAAGAGAAGAAAAAAAGAGAGAGAGAGAGAGAGAGAGAGAAAAGATGCGAAATAACAGCAATTTATTTGAAGGGACACAAATCCGGTTAGAAACAGCGGTAAATAGACTGCAGAACTTTGGATCGCGTTTTGTTACCACCGGGAAAGATACAAAAGGGGGTTTTGTCGATTGAAGAGTTGAGCCTCTCGTAGCTTCCGTCGGCTCACTTCGAAAGTCGACTTTTCAAAGGTCCCTAATGAATAGAAGCATTTACTATTCTCCTGCTACGCAGATGTAATTATAAAACCGTTCTTTTGTCTCCAAGCTCCATTGAAGAAGGAGAAATGTACGTACGCCGGTATGCCGGACCACCATTGTGAAGTCGACATTTTTAATCGTTTTCACTTGAAATTATGCTCGCTCCCAATTCGCCCTAGAATGGTATTTCGAGAATGTCATCCTTCTCGGTAAATTCGATGTTCTTCTAAGAGTCCTCTCTATGATTTCTTATTCTCTCGCATTTAACGTTCTTCTTTCGAATTAATTACTAATATTTTTTCACGTAATATCCATTTAACATTATTACGTTATATAGTAAACATTGAAAATAATTATAAACATGTATTTTATAAATGTATATACATATGTATGTATACGTATATAATATAATATTTACGATAACTATTACTTCATATTTACAAAGTTGTAAAATATATAATTGAATTAACAAAGTCGTCCTATGTAAATCAGAACTGTGACATCAGAGAAACACGAAAGAGAGAGAGAAAGAGAGAAAGAGAAAAAGAAAGAGAGAGAGAGAGAGAGAGAGAGAGAGAACGAAATTTCTACGATCAAACGTTAGAGTATGTTTACGTGTTGAGTGTAGCTCCCACGAAGAACGACTGACTCACGTAGCTGACTTCGCAGAGTATATATACAAAGCATGTAAACAAGACCGTTCTATGTTGACTTTCAAAGCGAGACTCTTTTACGCTACATACATACATAGAGAGAGAGAGAGAGAGAGAGAGAGAGAGAAAGAAAGAGAGTAAAATAAGTTCGTCCTTTTAAGAGAACGCTTACTCGTTCTCCTTCATATTTCATTGTTCCATGAAATACCACGTTTTTTTCTTTTTATTATTAAACATTACTAATCCTGACAGTAGTAATATCTACGCCTTTCTAGAATCCAATGTTTATACGAAAATATCTCGTAAGAAAAATATTTCAAAGAATAGTTATTATTCCGTCGAATGAATAACGACAAAGGATTACGATCTTAGATACGTATGTACGTCGTGATAAGAGAAATCAGATTTTTTTTTTTCTACGATATGTCTACGATTTGTCTACGATTTGTCTACGAAAAATGGCCGTAACTTTTAACATTCCCATCGTTCGTTTTTGTAACTGGCTTCTTTTAGAGACGAGTAACTATCTACCTATCTACTTATTTATTTATTTATTTATTTATTTATTTATTTATTATGTATTCTGTTACAAAGTACGAAACTATGTTCTTTCCCTGGATGCATTTTCATCATTTTGATTACATAGAAATATTCATCTGACCGACCGATCGACAGATCGTCATGGAAAACGTGAGTAACTATATTTACATTGCAGATAAGTAAAGTACATATGTACATGTAAAGGGGCAATGTAAAATGTAAAACATATTTGGGATTAATGGAAATACATATCTACGAATGACAAGCTGTACATCTCTTATGGGAATGAAGTATCCATTTACTCTTCGTTTATCAAAGTACCATTTACGTGGAAAAATGACATGCTATCAAAAGTACTTACTTACTTATTTACTTACTTACGTGATCTGCTCTTTAAAACAGATTCCGTGAGAGTAGAGAGAGAAAAAAAGAAATAAAATCGATCGATCAAGGTAAATTAAAAAGCGATTTTATTTCATGAAAAAAAAAAAAAAAGAGAAAAGAAAAAAGAAAAAAAAATTGCTAAGGAGACTTTTATCGAAAGAAAGAGATAGAAAAAGGAAAGAAGAAGAAGAAGAAGAAGAAGAAGAATAAAAAGAAATGTTCGCAGCAGATTTGTTCATTCCTCGTAAGATTTATCGTGAAAACGACGAACGAATATTTCAAAATGCCATTCACATTTGTCCTATTTAATTGTTTCTCATTACGAATCGGACAATGAGTTTGGGGAAAGAGGAACGGTGAATGTTGTGGTAGACGAAGGAAAAGAAAAAAAGATGGAAGAAAGAAGGAAAAGGAAAAAAAAAAAGAAAAGAAAATAGATTAAAAAACGGGAGAGGGGCGGGGGGGGGGTAGGCGGGGGTTGGAGGAGGGGGCGGGCGGGATTGGTGGGAGAAAAAAGAAGTCGTTAGAGTGGTATTTTACTAAGGCTAGCTCGAAGGTTGCGTTCTAAGTACAGTATGTACGAGCTACGGACAGGCTCGTTGAGGCGTAACAGGGGAATTAGTTAACCGAGAAATATTAATGAGTTTTGCCCGGTACAACACGGCGCTACGGAAGGCTATACTGATTGTAGAACACGCGTATTAACAAGTAGGCGCTAAAGACTAATTGCGTAACGCAGAATCACTTTCGGTAATAGTTCGAGTTTAAGAAAGATAGAGATAGAGATAGATAGATAGATAGATAGAGAAAGAGAGAGAGAGAGTGAGAGAGAGAGAATGAGATAAAGAGAACTTGCATAAGAAGAATGCAGCAACGAGTACACAGATACTAGTACTGGAGATAAAAACGATTGGGTTAAGATAGGTTGTTCTTTCGAGCGTAGGTGTTTTAAATCCACCAGTTTTAAATCCGATAATTAGTTTATCTCTTCACTAAAAAGTGGTCCTTGATTAAAAAGGAATCTTATCGTTGACGCCGATTGCGATGGAATTATTAATCCATATGTCGTAAAATAGACGGAGTCGACGATCGAGCTGTCATTGTCGTCGAGAACGATAAAACGGGATAGGGGTAGTGGGAAAAAGGAAGAAGAAAAAAAGAAAGGTCGAAATAAGAAGAAAAAAAAAGAAAAAAAAAAAAAGAAAAAAATTTTCTCGCGACTTATATCACGCGAATCAAATAACTTACGCGTAACTAATTGAATTTCACTTCGTCGTCGGAACTTGATTTTGGAGAAAGTTGTTTTCGTTTTCGTTGAAAGGCCTCTAACGTTTTATATATATTTTCTTTGTTGAAAATTTTCGTCGTTTTCTCACGGCTCTCTCTCTCTCTCTCTCTCTCTTTTTCTCTCATTCTTTCGTTAAGAATTAATTGCTGGTTGCCGTCCGAGAAGCTTGGAGAAACGTATTAAAATTGGTGCCCTTTCCAAGGGACGTAACCCAAACGGGCAAGTGAGAAAGAGAAGTTTGACGAGTGTCGGAGGTCACAGGGAGTAAAGCGAAAACGATCTCTTGGTGTTGCATCGAAGAAGCGGTCCTACACTCGGCCCTAATTAACCCCTTTATAAATATCCCTACAAGGCATCCCTAATTTTCCCTTCGCTACGCCACAACGAAAGGGCGGCGAAACCACCGTTTTCATTTGTGTGCGCTTATGTATGTGAGAACCTTTCTTCTTCATCTCTCTCTCTCTCTCCTTCTCTCTCTCTCTCTCTCTCTCTCTCTCTCTTTCTCTTTCTCTTATCTGAACAAATACAGAACGCTACGAAAACGATTCTCGTTAATTATCTATACTACGAGGATTTCTATTCTATTTAATTTCCTCTCTCTCTCTCTCTCTCTCTCTTTTTTCTCCCATGACAAACCGCGAGTACGAATGTGCGAATGTGGTTAAGAAAGAGACAAAAGTAGGAACATCGTTGCTAACGAAAGTTACCAGAGAAATCCTAGACGCTAGGGAACTACGTAATTTGTCGTGAAAGAGATAAACAAATGTACGAATAAAGTTCATCCAAGAAAAATGTTCATTTCGTTCGACAATATATTTATCGACAGTATATTTATAGGACGATTCTTCTAAAATTATTTTTGCAAATTTATCGTAAGGTCTTTTCGTCGGTATAAAATATTCAGATAGATAGATGTACGTATTTTTAGAGAAATTGAAACGGAACAATGTGTCGATTATTGAACGAAAGGATTTGCTTTTCATTGAAATATTTGTCGATACGAATGAAAAGATTATTGGTATCGTTGAAATGCCGATGGAAGAGAGACGAAATTGTAATTTCCATTGTCCATCGAAATATTGCCGACGAATATTGAGAAAATATTTTATCATAAATAATCGCTATAAGGATATTTGTTATTCGTCATTGAGATTAGAATCTCAAATTGAAAAATCAAATTCTATGATATAGTTTAATCAAACGAATAGATCAAGGTGGGTGGGCTTATATTATCTGATTGTTAAACCCTGACCTTCCTATGCTGCTGGAATTGTATCGGCATAATATCTAAGGTATAACCGATCGCGTAATATATACCGTACGTCAGCCCGGAGCGAACAATGTGGATTATCCGAGAGAATCGATCAGTCTGCTAATAGCTTGCTCAGGGGTAGAGACGGCGAGATAATGCAAAATTGATGAGTCCCTTGGAGTGTTTGTAATCCCGAGAAATATATTGAAATTGCTGATGATACGAACGCGGGTTTCGCCGTACGAATGAACGAATGAACGAATGAACGACACAAAAATGATACGTCGACAACGTTGCAATAATTCTCAATTGTTATGGCTTGCGGTTACGTTTCATGATGTTTTCGTTTCTTTATTACGAAAAATCATCGGCCAATATTCTCCGATACGATTCAGCCCTTTTATCATACGGTAAATAATAAAAATCAAAAGGAAGAGGATGGGAGGGAAGGGAAACAAAATAAATGATACAAATAGTATTCCCCTTTGATCATATCATTGGATACGAATAAAATTCGGATAATACGTAATGCAGTAAAATGAATTGTCGAACTTTCACGTTATACTTCGAATACAAATTACTCGAATGAACGTAGAATTACGCGATAGGAATTGAGACCCGCATTCGCGCCCAAAATGTACGATAGTTCCGGAAGATAATTGCCAGTGCCGGGGCTGCTTTATCGCGAGAACACCGTGCGTTTATGAACCGGTAGCTTCCATGCTTTCTCTATTGTTTTCAAGAGGAAAGAGAAAGAGAGAGAGAGAAAGAGAAAGAGACAGACAGAGAGAAAGGGAAAGATGAAAATCGTGGCATTGAATTTCCAGGAAGATACGTCTGTACTTCCAGTCTCTCTCTCTCTCTCTCTCTCTCTCTCTCTCTCTCTCTGTATTTTAACAATGAAAGAACGTCTCTCGTTTTTGTTACGTCATCGCAATCATTCCTTCGAGAAACGGTGATTTTAAATACTTCCGAGAAAAATGATGCCAGGAGATCTCGCATTAACAAGAAAAACATGGAGAGAGAAAGAGAGAGAGAGAGAGAGAGAGAGAGAGAGAGAGAGAGAGAGAGATGGGGGAATGATGGGGAAGCGAGGGAAGAGGAGATGAAAGGAAACGAAAAAAAAGTGGAATGCCTTCCGGTAGTCGCGTTATCGTAAAAGATGCTGTTCCCTTGCTGTTTCCTGCTTCGAAACGACGTCAAAAGAAAGGGATGCTACGAACTGGACCCATCGGACGGAATGATCCATTCGAATCCGCATAATTAGTAAATCCTTTTTAGCAATTGTGATTTCTCGTGGAAAACCTGTTTATATCCCGGTGGAATCGTACGAGATCGAAGAACGAGAGATTCCACGGTATCTTTTATAAAGGTGCGTTCAAACTGTTTCGATTAAATTTTCAGGAGGAGGGGGGGGGGGAGGAGTAGGGGGAGCGGGGGCGGGGGCGAGGGCGAGGGGTGGAAAAAGGGAAAGAACAAAAAAAACAAATTGATATTTTTATTAATTAAAAATCGACGAACAATAAGATCGACTTTTTCGCTCCCCTCCCCTCCCCTCCCCCCCACCAGCCCCTCCCTTGCTTTTTCTTTTCCTTATTTCTTTTTTTCTCCGATTAATCCAATCTTCTCTTCGAAAGTTTCGAATCTATTTGAACGCACCATAAAATAATGTAACATTACTTCTAGAAAAGATACTTCCTCTCGTGTAACAACCGTGCCACCGGTTCGAGAAGTCGATATAAAGTACGATGTGTACGACGTAAATGAACGTCTAAGCTCGACGAGCAACATTTCTGATTAGAAAGAGAGAGAGAGAGAGAGAGAGAGAGAGAGAGAGAGAGAGGGTGACACGTATTTACTGGTTAACGTAAGCGATAAGTCACATCTGTTAACACATGGACCAGGCTCGTATAATTTGAATTTATTTCGTGGACAGGTTTTCATCGTTTTCTCTCATTTTCTCTCTCTCTCTCTCTTTCTCTCTCTCTCTCTCTCTCTCTCTCTCTCTCTCTCGCGGGGGCGCACGCGTGTCGCCAAGTTTTATAGCCGCTAAGTCGCTAAGACGCTGTTATAAAGCTTTTGCTTTATAGATTATCTTTACCGCGTGAAATATAAACGATCCATTTTCACGTTCGTTAACGAGTTGATATAAAATAAGGCCTTGCACGAACGGATAAAGAGATGTACGATGTAAATTATAAAGAAGATACGATAAAAGGAAAAAAAGTAAAAGAAAAAGGAAAAAAGAAAAAAAAAAACGATTTATACGTCGAGGAACTTAGAGTCGACGAACGAGTTAAGTGACGTCCAATGACAGGGATGTTTTCCTTAAGCTCCTGTACTCGTCTCTGGTTTTCTTCGTACTTTATTACAAGCAAGTACGCGCCAATACGATGCCAGTAACAACATCCTCGGAACGCGGACACGTTTTAAAACCTCATTTATATAGATACGATCCAATTGTTTTTTTTTCTTTTTTTTTTTTTTCTTTTTATCTATTAGCCATTTCCCATTGATATTTATCGTTATATTTATTCATCAAGTGACGCGTGCTATTTGTCTCGCGTGGCTTGTTGTATACAATGACTTGTCGGATATATTCCATAACTTTTTCTATTCCGACATTCTGACACTCTTTTCTCGTTTTTTCCACGCCATCCATCAATGTTAATTTAAATCGATTATCGATAATCCATCGATCGATTTACGATAGCCCATAAATACGTTCTTCGTCGATGTCGTCGAATTAAGGAATTTGACAAAAGATTGACGAGAAAAAGAAAAAAGAAGAACGAAGAAGGAAAAGAAAAGGAAAAGAAAAAAAAAAAAAAAAAAAAAAAAAAAAAAAAAAACAAGAAAGAAAGGAAAGAAAAGGAAAAAAAAGGATCTTTTAGTTCGTCGAATTTATATCAATACTCTTTTCTCGTACTCGATAGAAAACCATCTTCTCTTTTACGTCGTTCCTCGATCGTACCAAAATGAAATACCTGCGATCAAAATCCACTCGTCTTCCTCGGCCTCCTCGAACACCAACTATCGTTCGTCGATACTCGATCACAGGATCCTCTTCTCTGACCGTTAACAGCAATATCGTTTCGAAGAGAAGATGCTGTTCCTAAGAGACGATGAAGGAGAGTGTAAAGGAGAGAGATAGAGAGAAATAGATAGATAGATAGATAGATACAGAGAGTGAGAGAGAGAGAGAGAGAGAGAGAGAGAGAGATTCAAGCTTGGCTTTTGTAACGAGAGTCTATCCACGTGAGTGGCTTCTACCTACGAAGGTACTTCACATAAAGGTGAATGCCGAATCCCTTGGCATTCACGTGTCTGTCTGGGAATTCGCTCGACGTTAACCAGTCGGTGCATATTAATTTCGAGGGATGGAATATCTCGAGCTTTGAAGAAACCCGAACGAGGAAGGACTTAGGGATAGAGAAAGATGAAGATAGAGGAGATATCGAAGAGGAGAAATAGGAAGAAAAGGAGGAGAAAGGTGGATAAGACGTAGAGATAGAGAGAGAATCTGCCAAGGAGATCTGCTCTCTCTTTCTCTCTCTCTGTCTCTCTCTCTCTCTCTCTCTCTCTCTGTATCCGTCTTTCTTCCTCTCCCTCTTTCTCATTTTCTATCTATGTTACTACCTCTTTTCAACCATGGTGGTTCTGGGATTTCTTCGTGGGAATTCTTAAGATCGCTTCTCGAGTAAGGAAAGTGGAAGGGTTTCCAGGATGAAGTAGGACAGAGAAGGAAGAAGAAGAAAAAGGAGAAGAAGTCACTTGGCTGGTGAAACGAAAAGAGAGGAAAAAGATAGAAGGAAAAGGAGGAGATACAGAAAATGAGAAAGAGAAAGAGAGAGAGGGAGTTATTAACGATTATCGAGGTCCAAGGGCTCTTCTACTCTGATCTTTCAATTTCTCTTCGTCCAACGGCGAGCCATCCTTATCGACTCTACTGCGATTAAATACAACGTGGTATATTAACCATAACACACTTTTCAATAGGTATTAAAATAGATTAACGTACTATATATACATATATACATATAATTACCTATGCAGAGATATTGGCACGGTGGCGATATGGAGAGAATTATATTAGATTAAAAAAAGAAAAAAAAAAAGAAAGAAAACAAAAATATTCGTCCAAATGAATAATGACGTATCCAAGACGTCTCATTAAAAATTAAAAAAGGGAAAAGGTATGTTGCGTATATTAATTCACATTTTGTCATTACAATTTTTCACATTCCATTCTGATGAAAAGAATTGTAAGTTATTATCGGTCTATATTTAATACGTCTTATTTGTCATTCTCTCTCTCTCTCTCTCTCTCTCTCTCTCTATCTATCTACTTATCTATCTATCTATCTATCTTTGTCTATTCTTTCTTTCTTTGAAAAAGAAAAAAATGCAGAAGTAAGTACTCCTCTTTCTCTCTCTCTCTCTCTCTCTCTCTCTCTCTCTCTGTCTCTCTGTCTCTCTGTCTATCTTTCTCTTTTTTCTCTCTTTCGCATACGTAATAAGCCGGCGGAAAGAAGCTGCTATGTTGAGATAAAGTCGCGAGTAACGAGTACCAACTGCGGAGGAGTAAAAAGAGGGTGAAGAGAAGGAGAAAGACGATGAAGAAGAGGAAGAAGAAGCAGAAGAAACAGAAGAAGAAGAAGAAGAAGAAAAAGAAGAAAGGTTGAGAAGAGCCGGGCTTAGTCAAATGCACGCTCGAGGGGCTCTGCATAACTTGTCGACTGCTGTCCTCCACTCTTTTGTTTCGCCTACTCGCTCGATCCTTTTATTTCCTCTGCTTCTTGTCGGACTAAAGAGAGAGAGAGAGAGAGAGAGAGAGAGAGAGAGAGAGAAAGAGAGGTAGTACAGACGCAATGCATGCGTCCGTTAACATGATTGGAGCGTCTCGTGAATGTCGAGCAATCGCTCATTGTAACTAAAATAAAATTGGCTACAAAATCACGAAAGACAATTTTGGAAAAGGCTGCTAAGAAAATCCTAGCTTATTCTGGTTAGTCTCTAAGTATTTAATTCGATTTGGTGCGTTATGAAAATGCTTGTGAAGATCCAATAAAGTGATGCGGAGGTAAAGAGAGAGAGAGAGAGAGAGAGAGAGAGAGAGACAGAGATACGATTGGAACGGTGGCTTCTTCAGCGAAAGCTTGGAATTAAATTAGATTTTAAATATACGACTATGGAAATCGTTACAAGCGTGGTAAAGGAGAAGGAGATATAATGAAGAACGAGAAAGTGAGAGAGAGAGAGAGAGAGAGAGAGAGAGAGAGTGAGAGGCGGAAGAGTGGGAGAGTAACTTCGAAATAACATTATGCATGCGGCGCCAAGTACACTCGGTAATTACTCGTATTAATAGAATCAATCTCAACGCGCATGCCGGGATGACGTTTATTAGTGACACGTGTTTGCAACAGAAGAGGCTTTATACGGTGAGTACCACCTACCCTGTGATGCTTGTACATGAACGCTTATGCAACGAGGTAGACCGGATCACATCCCGTCGTAACATCGATCCGTATTCAGTACTCTTATGTATATATATATGTATCTATGTATGTACTATATTCATTTCGACATAAATAAGTAGAATTTACTTTTACAAAGATAAATGATTTAGATTTATATCAATCTGACAATATTTCGATCGTTCTTTACGTATCTTTTAAAAATAACGTTTAAATATCTCTAAGGAAAAAAGAAAGAAAAAAAAAAAAAAAAAAAAAGAAAAGAAGAAAAAGAAAAAGAAAAAAGGAAAAAGAAAAAACAAGAATAATAATAAAAATTTATTATTAATTTGACCGTCAACGTTCGTGGTATTAAAGTCAATGGAGAAAGAGAAATTACGTTTCACGTTAATCCAAAGCTATGTGAAATTATGTGCGAACGATCGCTGACTATTTTCGAGCAAGAATGAGAGAAAAAGAGAAAGAGAGGGAGAGAAGGAGAGAGAGAGAGAGAGAGAGAGAGAGAGAGAGAGAGAGAGAAAGAGGAAGGAGAATGATCGAACGAGCAGGGAATAACCGCCGCTTTGTAATTAATGTAAATCCGGCTACGATGGGCCCAATCGATGCCAGGGCGTAAAGTGTATTCAATATGCCGCGTTATTTAATGCCTCGTATTAACACCGTTTACGTGCGAGAACGTGCGTTGATCAATGGCGCGTAGAACGTTTGCAATCTGCGAACAATTTTTCACCGTACTCGAACGATACAAATTTTTTTACTACACGTTAAACGTTATACCTACCTTATATACTACATACATAGCATATATTTAGCTTGTATTATATATTAACTTATATAAACGTTATATGTGTAGGTGTGCTACGTTATACAAGAAGAAAAAGAAGAAGGAGAGAGAGAGAGAGAGAAAAGAGAGAACGTCCATCGAACGTGAAGATTCGCAATTAACCTTCGATCTTATACATTATCTTTTGCTACGATCGATCGCTCCCTGTCGAAGTTATTAAGAGTCAAATTCGTCGCGTTCTATACAACGGCGTTCCCTTCCCACGGAATTCATCGCCTCCGGGCGATTTCGTACAAGCTCCACCTTCTTTTCCTCCCTTTTCGACGAGAGAAAACCAACGTTAAGAAGCTAAGACAAAGGGCTCGCTGTGCGTGATCCCGAGGCCAAGGAAATGGAAGGAGAAAGAAAAAGAGGAGAGAATGAGAGAGAGAGAGAGAGAGAGAGAGAGAGAGAGAGAGAGAGAGAGAGAGAGAGAGAGAGAGAGAGAGAGAGAAGTTCGTAAAGATAAATCAGACGAATAGGGCCACTCAAAGTGGCTCTTCGTGTGTATCGAAAGGAGACTCTTAAATATCATAAAAGTTTACTTCCGGTTCTTTAGATCGCAGGTAACCATAAGTATTAGATATTTTAAACGCCAGGCTTCTTCTATCAGGACCCACTTTTATAGCGAGATCCCTCGATGGCCGATCGACGAAACTTTCGTTCCCACGTTTATCCCGACGGAAATAACTGGGATTATGAAACACCAATGGTGGAAATGAAAAAGAAAGAAAGAAGAAGAAAAAAAAAAAAAAAAAAAAAAAAAGAAAAAAAAGAAAGAGAGAAAGAGAGAGAGAGAGAGAGAGAGAGAGTGAACGGGCGAGGAGAGTTTAATGACATGTAAATACGCACATTCCATCTCTCGTTTAAGTTATGCCGAATAACTGTCAAAACTTCTTACGATAAGTTCCGTGAGTTAAACGATTCCTTTTTCAAATGGGAACGAATGAAATACTACTACGATGTGATCGTCCCTTCACACGAATATAATACACACCTCACGATTTTCTTCTTTTCTTATCTCTTTATATTAATCATAAATATTATAGGAATTTCATTATATCAATAATATCGAATTGTAATTAATTATGTAGATGAATTGATAAAAATATAATAATATTTTGCCCATTCAAACGATCATTTCTTTTTTTTTTCTTCCTCCTTCGAATCTTTACGACTTTTCGTTTGGTAAATATCGTCATTGAAAATATTGTCATTCATAATCCTTCATAATAGGCCTGTTCAGCTATTACTCACGTGTTTCTTGTAATAAGTATAACGTGTATGGTATATAATAGCGAACAAAAAAGAAAGAGAACAAAAAAAATAACAAAAAAGAAAAACTTTAAATCGATCGACTGAGGGAGTCACGCGCATACAAGTAATTTATGTAGGTCGCTGTGTCAATGGTTCCTTAAAGAAATTATATGGGTCAACGAGTCAACGTAAACATCTGGTATTTACTTTTGTATCTACATTTGAATATCCTCGAGACAGAGGTACTTATAAAAATATTAAAAAAAAAAAAAAAAAAAAAAGAAAAAAACAAAA
The DNA here is from genome assembly GCF_912470025.1 of Vespa velutina. NCBI lineage: Eukaryota > Metazoa > Arthropoda > Insecta > Hymenoptera > Vespidae > Vespa > Vespa velutina. The sequence continues at coordinate 9,703,157 of NC_062190.1, read as the reverse complement.
GAAAAAAAAAACTAGAAATCTTTTTACACGTAACAATGATTATTTATTGATTTGTTAAAGACAAAACAAAAAAAAAAAAAACAACAAACGAAAAAATAATAAAAAAAGAAAAAAAAAAAAAAAGAGAAACGAAACAATCGTTCATAATAAATAATTAATATTATAATGGATATTATATTACTCTGCGCTTATTCTTAACGAGAAGGTATAATAATCGATTAACAAATCGTTATAAATTAATTTCCATAAATAATTTCCAACGAGCTTAAAGCTACGTAATCATATCGTTTATTTACTTTGCATATTAAATAGCGAGTAATTAAAGGCAGGCAAGCAGGCAGGCAGGCAGGCAGGCAAGCAGGCAGACAGGCAGGCAGGAAGGGAGGGAGGGTGGCAGGGAGGGAGGGAAATATTAAAATTCCTACGTAGAAAATCAACGAGTTTCAATATATATATATATATATATATATATATATATATATATATAACTAATCGGAAAATAACTCGTAGGAATGGTAGATACTCGAGTATTATTAGTTGTAGAACGAATCGCGAAACGAATTCCAAGTGTCTAGGGTTGGCGTTTAGCAAAGTAAACGAATCGGATAAGTCCTACATATATACATACATACATTTATATATATATATATACACATATATAACTATATATATATATATATATATATATAGGACGAAGCTAGGCGAGTAGAAGTTGCGCGAGCGCATGCGATTATGCGCGAATACCAGTTTTACTGTCATTTGCTTTATCGGCGGGAAATCAGAATGCGTTATATCTCAGGGACCACAGCGATCGGCGATCGGTAGCGACGATAACGACGTCGTTACGGCGCCGGTAGCGGCCACCAAGCTTGGTGGATGCCGCCGTCGTCCCGATGCTCGATAAACGTTCACCAAGCTCGACCGACTACGAGTTTGTTGCTAGGACTAGATTGGCTAGACCAGCTCGGCGCCGATTCTTTCTACTCCACCTACTCCGTAATTGTTAATTAGGATGTCCGTGAAACATATTCCATAGTCGCATAATCGAATAATCTAGCGGCGTTTTTTTTTCATTTCCTTTTCTTTTTTTTTTTTTCATCTTTTTCTCTTTTCTTTCCTTTCGATCGATGATCCTTAATGTCTCTTTAAATTCTGTTGTTCTTTTTTTTTTTTTTTCTTTTTTTTTTTCATACTTTTCTTCGAAATCTTTTTCTCTTCGGTTATTTTAATTTCAACGACATACGAAGGGATAGGACAGGAAAGTATAGAGTGCTCGTTTTAATAGAAACGCTCGTCTAATCTATTTTTGTAATTATTATTATTATTATTATTATTATTATTATTATTATTATCAGTATTACTATTACACTTGGGCGTTTGAATGTTATCGTATGGGATAGAGTGAGATTAGCTTGCTTAATTACACCTTAATTACTTCTCTAATACCAAACTCTAATATGGACTTATGTCGGTAGATTATCCGTCTATGATCATACATGTAAATATCTTCGTTGTTACAAAAAGCTTGAAAATGTTTGTGATACGCGATCTCGTTTGTATTAACAACGTCAGTTGATTTCACGTGGCACAAAAAATCGAAAGCAACGAACATGTATCGTCTTGCGTGTGTAACAGACAAACAAACAAACAAACAAACAAATAAATAAACGTTTTTCGATCGAAAAACGTTTCCTCGAGCGAAAATAATAGGATTGCCGGTCTTTCTCCTTGGGATTTTTGTCCTCACTATTCTCGTGGGAGTTTCGTCCAAGTAGAAAATCGAGCTGAATCTTGCGATACCTTGCGCAAAGTAGATCTACTCTTTGCCTTTTCCTTTCTTTTCGTTTTTTCTTTTTCTTTTTTATTTGTTTTTCTTCCTTTTTTTTTTCTCTTTTTCTCTCTTCTGCGTTTTCTTGTTTTTTTTTTCTTTTTTTTTTCTTTTTTTTGTTTTTTTTTCCTTTACAGTTACTTACGAGTCTTTCTCTCTAGCGCATCGTTTAATCTACCTCTACAGAGAAACATTCTACGATTTTCTCTAGACGATAAAAATGTCGTCGGGATAACAAGATTTTGACTAAGATAGGAAAGGAAAAAGAGAGAGAGAGAGAGAGAGAGAGAGAGAAAGAGAGAGAGAGAGAGAGAGAGAGAGAGAGAGAGAGAGAGAGAGAGAGAGAGAGAGAGAGAGAGAGAGAGAGAGAGAGAGACATAAAAAAGATCAGGTGGAAAATTTTCAAAGTAAAACGCAAGGTGCGACGACTTTGGTCGCTGGTTAAATTAAAAATATATCCCAGTGGTTAGACATAGAGAAAAAGAGAGAAAAAATGAAAGGGAGAGACAGAGAAAGAGAGAGAGAGAGAGAGAGAGAGAGAGAGAGAGAGAGAGAAAGACAGAAAGAGAAAGAGAGAGAGAGAGGGAGTTTACGATGCTTCCATAATATAAGGGTAGTTCCAAGAACTAGTTGGCTCGTTGGTAGCTTATCCTTTCTTAAAAAAGAAAGCTTAAGAAAAAGAGAGAAAGAGAAAAAAAAAAGAAGAAAAAAAGAGAGAAAGAAAGAGAGAAAGAGAAGAGTGCTACCAGTCGACTGCTACGTAACTTTTATTACTGTCACGCTTGATTACGCGAGTGGATAGTGGAAAGTGCAAAAGTCTGACTCGTAAAGAGAGAAAAATAATTAGCAATAAATGTTACCGAGTCACGTAACGAGAGTTATTCCCTTTTCACGTTGCTCGTAATAATCTTCCCAAGGAAAAAATAATATGTCTCAGAAACATTTTCTTTGCGACTTACCAATGGAAAACGGTAGAAAATCTTACGGAATATATAAACGTTATTATCTATGTAACTCGAGAGTTACACTCTTTCTCTCTCTCTCTCTCTCTCTCTCTCTCTACGTGTGTCGTTAATAAAACTTCCTCGTTGGACCTCCCATCGTTATTCTACCTCTTTCCCCTTACTCTTCCCTCACTTATCCCCTCGATACACTATCATCGCGACATTCCTCCCGAGAATTTTCGATTCTCTACCGTGCTTCGAATTTACGAGGTATTGTAAGTAGTAAAGTCGCAACAAGACGAGCCGAATATTCAATATTCTTTCTCTCTCTCTCTCTCTCTCTCTCTCTCTCTCTCTCTTTCTCTCTTTTGTCTCTCTCATAATAAGTATATCTCTGAATGATTCTAGGATCATGTTCATCGAATGACACGCTTTGAAAATTTTTACTCATCTCCTTCTCTCTCTCTCTCTCTCTCTCTCTCTTTCTCTCTCTCTCTCTCTCTGTGTGTGTGTGTGTGTTTTGTAAAATTCATTCGAACGATATGAAACATTTCGTTTTTTACATTAGGATAAATGAGTTTTCTTTTCGAATTCAGAAACGTAAAAGATTTAAAACGAATTAAAAAGGTTCAATGATGGAACTATGAATATAGAGAAATATTTTGAGAGAGACATGAAGTTCATAGACCGTGATAGAAACGACCGTAAGACGTCAAACGAAATGAGCTAACGTGATTATACTATGCGGTACGTTGGAGGTCTTATTAAAATATAATCGTTACAGGAATGGAGGATGATAATTCCGATGTTTCTCGAGTTCCATAAACGTCGTACGGCTATCGGGTTTCGTAATACCATTTTAAATCTCTCTTTCGAAGACTTTCACGGTGATCCCGTCGCTCGAACGTCAAATAAATAAACTTCCATAAAAAATGATAAAAATCTTGAATCGTTTCAATTCAAGATTTTTGTATAAATATATTTTCAAGTAAATAAGTAAGTAAGTAAGTATGTAAGTAAGTAAGTTAGTAAGTAAGTAAGTACACGTAGTATCTACTCTTGGACCGTTTATCTCGTGAAAGATCACGATCTCGATGAGCTCCTTCGACGATCGAAATTAAAAAATGCCGAGGCTTGATTTACGCACGACCCTGACTATTACTCGTAATTATTATTCGCGTCGATGATGACTCCTCCAACATCGCGGTCTGCTTTAACTTCTATGATCTTTACGAGCCATTAACTAGCAAGATTTACGATAAATATATCCAAAGACATTAAGTATTCCCATACCGTCATCATTAATTAACAACCAAAAAAGCTTAATGATGTTTCGGTAATAAAAAGAAGAAAGAAAAAAAGAAAAGAGAAAAGAGAAACAAAAAGAGAGAGAGAGAGAGAGAGAGAGAGAGAGAATATGTCGCAACCATTTTTTTCGTTCTTTTTTCCCCCCTTTTCTCATTCGACGACGCACCAATAATACATTCGCGTTACGTCCTAGCTTTTTTCCTTTCTTTTTCTTCTTTTTTTTTTTTCTTTTTTTTTTGTTTATCCTTTTTTCCATCGACTATCAACGATAGTCCCTCGTCGAGACATTTTGACCAGTTTGAACAACAATGAAACTATTCCATTGTTTATTAACAATAAAAAGTTAAGCGGGCTCAATGTCTACCCGCAGTTATATATCGCGAATTGTGGATGGTTTTCGAAGTGACGAAAAAGAACATCGAAAAAAAACGAAGCGTCCACGATAGTTAACACGGACCGTGAACAATGAGACGTATAAATATGACAGGACTGATCGTTCGCCGTTGTTCTAGCTATGGTAAAAAGAAGAGAAAGAATAGAGTAAAAAAAAAAGGAAAAGAAACAAAATAAAAAAAGTATATTATGTGAGAGAGAGAGAGAGAGAGAGAGAGAAAGAGAGCGTAAAAATAATATTGAAATTTGTGCTTAATATCTCGTGCAAAATCGCTTCGGGTTAAAAAGGTGTACTGGGAAAAAAAGAAAGAAAGAGAGAGAGAGAGAGAGAGAGAGTGGTATGGTGTCAGAGTAGGGGAGAAAGGGAGTTAACTTACCGTACAGAATAAAAATCTCATTTCCGTTGAGGTACGCGTACGCTGTCGGTAGCTTTTCGTGCCGGCTGACCGTAAACTGGCTTTAAATTAAACCTACGACTTTTTTCAATGGACGTATGTGCCCTTCTTTTCCTTCGGCACTTCGTAATACGCACCGAATTTCTCTCTCTTTCTCTCTCTCTCTCTCTCTCTCTCTCTTTCTCTATCTTTCTTTTTTCCGAGGTTCATTACTACATACACAAGTATATATATATATATATACATATACATATACGTATGTCGTGTCGTGTTTCATCGGCGGCTGAATTTAAATCGCGCTACGTTCCATTCTTGAGAACGGCACGCGTGTTGCTACTTATTTGTGGGTGGAAGCGATCATAAAGTCGAAGAAATGCGAATGTTCGTGCGTATCTAAGGACGGTTGTTAACGGTTAAAGAAATAATTTATTAACGTGATATTAAATGCGCGAACGTGCTTATCCTGAAATTAAATGGGATTTGACAAAAAATTTTTACTTAGATATTTCCTATTACAATATTTGTAGAGAATGTATTATACACACATATATATTGTGTGTGTGTGTGTGTGTGTGTGTGTGTGTGCGTGAATAAATGCTTACTTATATTCCGTTAGGATATTTTTAAACAAAGCGATAAGATATATTAAACGACAACAAGCGAGAAACGAAAAGATAACGATTTCGTCGCAGTTTAAAAAAAAAAAAAAAGAAAAAGAAAAAGAAAAAGAAAAAAGAAAAGAAAGAGGTTAACAGTAGATAATCTCTCTATTATATTTTTCGTAGACGAGCTAACTTTTAATTTGTACGATATTGAATTTTATTTCGATTCACCGTCAAATTCAATATGTCTGGCCGAGAGAAGCCCATTCGGATTTTCCTATTCTATCATTTACATATGGACAAAGTTTTGTTGAAGCCGATTGCAAACACGAGCCTCATTTAGAGTGGTCACTTTCGAAAGCACTCAGCCACGCGGCACTCGAAAGCGTGCTCGCGTATGCGCGGTTAAATTCGAGCGGACACGATGGAAACGTCATCGATCGAAAATTTTAACACGCCGGTTACACACGGCAAGAGAAAAGGTACGTGTCATTGAAAGATTCACTCGAGCGTTTTCACCGAGATTTCATCTCTCCCGTTTGTGTGTGTGTGTGTGTGTGTTTTTTTGTTTTTCCCCCCCTCACCCCTACCCACCCTCGCCCCACCCTCTCTCACATTTTTATCGTTTTACGGGTTGTTAAAGAGGTTTGAATCGGATTGGGTTGGATTGGGTTGAATTGGATGATGGGAGTGGGGATAGGGGGTTTAATAGGACTAGAGAGAAACAATAATCGAATTTACATACTGGAACTAACTGTAACTCGTTATTAATTCTCGATCGCATAAAACCTCATTGGATTTTGGATTTACGAAGAGACGTGAAAAATCGAATTCACCTGCGATAAGTGAAAGTCGAAGAGTCGTGCACGTTCTTCGATTAAAGCGCGGATTAAATTCGCGAACGAGAATATAATTTATCGAGAGAAAATGTACCACGGATGGCTCGTCGACGATTTATCGACGTTCACGTTCAGGATTTTACATAATGGCGAATGCAAATGGCCGCTGGATGCCGTGGTCGTTCGAAGTTCCTTCGACGATCTTAATCGAACGTTCGCGGACCGTTCCGTTGCGTTGATGTAAAACGAAAAGGAATGAATAAAAAAAAAGAAAAAAGGAAAAAAAGAAAAAAAAGAAGAAAAGGAATGAAAAAAGATGAAAAAAGAAAAGCCTCTTTCGAGCGATAAAAAACAACAATAAAAAAATTGTAAATAGGTACGCATATGATATACGCGTCGAGTCGAATCACCGAGAACTACTTCTTCCTCGATAGAGAGAGAGAGAGAGAGAGAGAGAGAGAGAGAGAGAGAAAATGTATGTACTCTCTAACGACGAGAATAAATTTACAAAGTAATAACAACGTCGTAAGTGAAGAAAACGACATTCCTTCTTCTTGTAAAACGCGCGATCTCGTCGATAGCCAACCGCCAGGATAGATCTTCGTAAAGATCGTGCAATTTAACGAGTCGATCGGCAATGAACCGAGAAAAGGTGCAATCGACGAGAATGCTCCTGGTGGTCAAAGAATAGACGAGAAATAAGGAACCACAAAGAAAATTGTGAAATAAGAGAATGGGGGAGATGATAGCTCGAGTTAAAAAAAAGAAAAAAGAAAAAAAAAAGGAAAGAAAGAAAGAAAGAAAAAAAGAGATAGAGATAGAGAGAGAGAGAGAGAGAGAGAGAGAGAGAGAGAGAGAAATAGAAGAAGAAGAAGAAGAAAAAAAATTAAGAAAAAGATTAACAAAAAAGTCAACTATACTTCGCTCAGGTACTTCGAAGTATCGATCAAGGTATCGATCAAGGTATCGATCGATCGATCGATCGAAGTACACGATCACACGATACGTGTTCGTTGTCGGGAACACGATATAGACTCTTGGCAATGTGCGAGTAATCAGCGAAACACTTCAGTATTCTTCCTGCTTCTAATATTCTCGGGACGTGCGCCGACTCCTCTCTTAGGGACCACCGCGATCGCCGGTGTTACCGGTTTCTCTCTCTCTCTCTTTCTCTCTCTCTCTCTCTCTCTCGGTTGCTTATTACGAAGGCTCGCGCTTCCCGCTAACTTGCATCGTCCGCCACTGACTCTTTACCGTCGTCCGACGATATTGCTTTTCGAAATTCTTTTGGAGTCGTTCGGGTCGTATTCATGAAGTACGTATCTCATGAATTGCGATCGAATTGAATTTTTTTCTTCCTTTCTCTATTTTTTTCTTTTTCTCTCTCTCTCTCTCTCTCTTTCTTTTTTTATTTCCTTTTTTTTTTCTTCTTCTTTTCTTTCCTCTTAAGAGAAGGAAAGTGCAGTGATATTTCGGGGAAAAAAAAACCAAAAAAAAAAGAAAAAAAAAAGGAAATCAGATCGAAATCCATTTTACATCCTTCGATTTGAATTTCTTCTTCAAATTCTCACGCGTAAACTAAACACAAGAATACAAATTTGAATCGTCAAACGATTAACTTATTTATTACGAATTTATTAAGATGAAGAGAATTTCATCCTTCCGACGAATGTAATTGCGAATGGAAATAATCATAATCATTTTGATAATTAGAGTACAGTCGAATAGAGGGTTCTAATCCCCTATAGACTTTCGATTTATCCTATCAAGAGAAGAAGATAGATGGTAATATCAAATATTCTAAATTATACATGATCATTCGCCATGATTATTCATTTCGTTGATAACATTAATATTCTTGAATCTTGATTGGAAGTATAAGAGTTTTTTTTTTTCTTTTTTTTTTTTTTTCAAATATTAAAAAGATCTCTTCGATAAACTGTGTGTAATTCGATATAAAGAAGAAAAAAAAAAAAAAAAGAAAAACGAAGGAAAAAGAAGTAAATAAAAATGAATAAGAATAATGAAAGAAAATAATGAAAGATGAGAAAAGCTTCTTTTTCTGTTTTTTCTTCTTTTTTTTTTTTTTCCTTTTTCTTTTTTTCTTCCACGTCAGAAAACATTCAATTTTCTTAAAGATTCGTATTTAATCTACCGGTGAGTACACTGAGGAAGAGGAAGAGTTAAGTAGGAAGAGCACAACAGCAGCGGCGGCGGCACCAGTAGTAGTGTCTGCTATCAGGCCCATTGTCCGGGCAGTCCTTTCATCTTTCTTTCCTTCTCTCTCTCTCTCTCTCTCTCTCTCTCTCTCTCTCTCCTTCTTTCTCTCTGAGAAGGGATCGCGTTCGGTCCCACGAGCGTCTGGTCGCCATAAATCGCGGACGGACGAGCTAGCTCAAACGTAGCGAGCTAGTAACCGAGAACCAAAGGAATCTCCGGTGTCACGACGTTTCCTTTCTCTTTCTTTTTCTCTTTCTCTCTTTCTCTTTCTCTTTCTCCTTATTCACAAGATTTTTCTTTCTCGAGACGTTAATAATTACTCGCACAAACGAGCCGTTGCAGAAGAACGAGAATCTTTCTCGCTCTCTCTCTCTCTCTCTCTCTCTCTCTCTCTCTCTCTCTCTCTCTTTTGCGCACGCACTATTCATTACTCGTTACTCCGACACCACTCGAGTGATATCTACTCGTTTTTGCAAGGAAATAAAAATGAAAGAAAAGTAAATAAAACGAGAGAATTGAGATCTAAAGATTTTTATTGAACTCCGTTGCTTATCTTTCCTCGAAACGAGAGCGATCTTTTTTTTTTTTTTGTTGTATATACATAAAAAAAAAAAAAAGAAAAAAAAGGGAAAAAAGAGAAAAAAAGAACAAGAAAAAAAGAGGGAAGAAAGAAGAGAGAAAAAAAAAACAAAGAAAACCGCAAAAAAAAAGTTGTAACGAATGGCAGTTGAAACGTACGATGAAATAATTTTAAAAGCGAGCTAAACTCATCGCGATCCAAGTAAGATACTATACAAGCCGGCTCTACCATCTTCATCTATCTCTCTATCTGGCTTCCTACTCGCTAATTAGAATAAACAGGTTGCCGACAGAAACCTCGTCGTGAACCTTATCGAGCTCTCGATTAAGGATAGCGATGTTATCGTGGTAAACGAGCGGAGACCCTACTGCCTTCGAAGATCTCGTAAACTCGTTCAGCATTTACCGGACGACGACGACGACGACGACGACGAAGAAGAAGAAGAAGAAGAAAAAGAAGAAAAAGAGGAGGAGGAGGACGAGGAGGATAGGAAGAGAGAGAGAGAGAGAGGCCAAGGACACGTGCCGAAAGAGAAAGAGTCTGATACTCTCTTCTCACAATATATTTTTTTTCTTTCCAAGATATTCCAGGGTGTGTAGAGGATCCCAAGGAGGATCGTAATTGCTCGTTTCGGTCATTATAAAGTGATGCGTTTTATTACCAACGAAACGGCCGACCGATCGTGTTTCCTCATCGAGGACATCGCAAAACGTTCTCTTCTTTTCCCACCCCATGCAACACCCACCCCACCTTTATCCCTCTTATTCCTTTTCGTTTCGTTAAAAACACGACGGCGATGCGCGCTTCACTCCGTGAATTATACCTTCCCTAACATCCTCCCTCTCTCCCTTCCCTTCCCTTTCCTTCCCTTTCTTTCATTACTTCGTAGAAAGTTTCTCGCAACTCTGAAGAACCAACAACGACATAAGCTCGACTGACTTGTAATGTTGTGTAATGAGTATTCACGAATACGAGTATTGGACATGTAGATACATACGTGCGTAACATATATATATATATATATTTATATACATGGATATATATATATATACCTACTCTACGTGTTGTCTCTGTAAATTTTCGTTATCCAGAATCTTTCGGTTGCTTCTTCTTCTTCTTTTCTTTTTCTTTTTCTTTTTCTTTTTCTTTTTCTTCTTCTTATACAAACAATCGTATATTATCGCGAACATCGGCGAGAACTTTTAAAATGATATTCATTCACCTCTTATCGACTATCATACACAATACAAAATATGTACATACATATACAATCAATGTTACGAGAGTTAAATCGTTCGTGCGATACGCATAACGGTGTACGAAATAAATGTATAAGAATGACCAACTATAAGAAATTTAATTTTTATTCTTCGTGGTTAAAGGTCGATCGGTAAATTCGTTCTCTGCCCCTGTCCCCCCCTCCTCCTCCTCCTCCTCCTCCTCTTCTTCCTCCCTCTTCGTTATTCCCTTCGAATAGAGAATCGCGTGAAAAGATTACACAAAGGCGAATAGTAAAAGTAAAAAAAAAAAAAGAGGAAAGGATAGAGGAGGAGGAGGAGGAGGAGGAAGGGACAAGGTGGGACGGGGTAGGGGAGAATGAAAGGAGAAAATGAAAAAGTTTCGGATAAATCGCACAAAACGTAGGTACGAAACGTTGGAAAACTTTCTGAAGGGGATTACGCGAACCGAGTTGAAAGTTGATTTATCCGAGAGCTCGACGCGGCTCTCGTGGGCCGAGCGTGCGAGCTTTTATCAGGCATAAATCCTCTTAATGGAGCACACGCACGTGGTTAAGGTAAATGTAATTGGTATAAGAGTCCGGACGATGGGGATCGGTACGTAGTTGCAAATTATTTCAAATGCTCTTAGCTATTTGTTTTAAGCACCGACACACAATGATTTTTTATTCCCTTAACTTTAATTACCTATGTCTTTTTCATTTTCTTTTCTTTTTTCTTTTTTCTTTTTTCTTTTTTTCGTTCGATCATTCGCTCGTTTCTTTGTCTGTTTCTTTTTTTCTATTCTTTTTTTTTTTTTTTTTTTTTTTTTTTTATTATTTTTTTTCTATTTTTAATTTTTTCTTTTTTTTTTTCTTCCCCCATAGAATTCATCCGGTACCGCACTTTTTCACTTAAACTATTTGTCTTATTTCGTTTTATCTTTCCGTTTTATCGGAATTAAATTCCAATGACAATCGTTAAGAAACAACGAAAGTCGAAATTGTCGAATCGTATCCTGCCCCCTCCCCCCCCCTGCGTCCGTCCGTCTTTACTGAACCCTCGCCTGATCTATCGGGTATGTTCCTGTAAATTTTCGTGCAGACGAGACGGGACAAAAGGAATTTACCGGCAATCAGGTACGGTTACACTTTTCTTCTAATGGAAAAAAAAAAAAAAAATATAAGAAAACGAAAGAAAAGAAGAAAACGAAAAAGAAAGGAGAAAAAAAAGAAGAGAGAAACGTGATTCTCATGTCCGACTGTACTGCTGCAAATTACATCCGATACGTCCGTCAATGCTGGACCAATTAACCCTCCTTCCTTCCTTCCTTCCTTCCTTCCTTTATTTCTTTCTCTTTTGATTCTTTTTTCTCTCTTTTCCTTTTTATTCTCTCCTTTCTTCCTTTTTTTTTCTCTTTCACGATGTATCCAATCGGGGAGAAGGAGGGAGTCGAGGCAAAAGGGTAACTTGCCAAGCTGCCATCGGCCTGCTGTCGAGGTCCGAAAAAGGGTGGCACCCTGTTTCTTCCTTCTGGATATTAGGCGTTGGATTAACTGCCAAAGCCGACAAACCACTCGTCCCTTTCACCTTTGTTCCCACCGACGTTGATCCCAGCCCAAACGATTTTCATTAACGAACGTTTCGAAACCATTTCGTCTAATAACGAAAACATTTATTTCTAAAAATCCATCCTACAATATCGAAGAATCATATTGATTTCATTCACGAGAACTCACAGGTAATAGAATATTATAATAAAAAAAAAAAAAAAGAAAAAAAAAAAAATTTACATGGAGAGAGGTATACGAAAAGAAAATCAATATCTTTGAATATTTTACAAGAAGGATATGAAGGATATGAAGGGCCAATAAAATCTTGTGATAAAGAATCTTGTGATATTCTTCTACGTTCGAAGGTAAACCAGCCTACCATGAAAATATAGATTCCTTTCCAGAGGTAATAATATGATTTTTGAATGCATCCATAACCGTGATGTTCCTTGATCCCTAACCATTGGATATATTTTGAAATTTCATTCAATCATTCCGATATTTCGATGTAATACGGCTAAGCTCCTTTAAGCTTATTCTATTTTTCATTGTTTATCTCTATATTGATTTTAACCTTTGTAAATTGTAATTGATTATAATATTAAAATAATATCAATGGATAATTTCTAATAATATTTTTTCATATTTGTCGAATAGAAATTAATTTTCTTTTCCTTTTTTTTTTTTTTTTTTTTTTTTTTAATAATAATAACATTATCCACGCTTTTTATGTATCTGACTCGGCAATATAATCCTATTTATAACACTTTGTTTCTATTCGAGGCGAGGACGAAGAAAAAAAAGGAGAAAAGAAAAGAAAAGAGAAGAAAAATAAATAAATAAATAAATTTGTCGTTTGAACGAGACAGAACGAACGGGTGTGTTTACGAAGGCACGTTTATATGCTCGCGATAGAGTCCGAACGTACACGCATAGATTCTTGTCAGATCCAGTCTCATGGGGATCTGCAGGTAAAAGACAACTGGTACCTACACTTCGTGCGTGGCGCAGCTTTCCGTGTCTGGACATTAAGCCAATAGAAAATCGCTTTGGACCGCTTCTGACACCGGCAGAATTCAATCTGCGATCTGTTGTGACAGTTGAGCGATAGCATAATAAGTTTTATCGGTACCGACCAATCGAGTTTCACACGTATACGTCCGTTTCAGAAGCGGTAGTCACGAGAGAGAAAGAGAAGAAAAACAAAAAAAATAAAGAGAGGAAAAAAGAGAGAATTTAAATTATACATCTGGCCTTCAGCTTCGTTGGCCTTCCTCGTTTGCATATGGATTTGAAGAAAGACTCACATATTGTATATCTATGTATATCTAGATATTTTTATTATACTGATGTACATATTATAGGCAGGCATATATATATATATATATATATATATATATATATATCGGTATAAGTTTGTAAATAGAAGCACATCTTTGCGCATATCGTCGCTTTCGTGGATAGAAACAAATAGGATTTTTATGCAAATATAACATCGCCATGCTCCTTACTAAAGGTCAGAGAGGAATCCCTCTTTCTCTCTCTTTCTTTCTTTTCCAGGATATCTTTGAGAGTTCGAAAACGAGTCGTACGTCTACGCGTTTTTTGTTTTACGAGAGTTTCGTAATAACACGCTGTTTAATATTTGTCGTTGACCATCCGTACCGGTCGGTCGACGACGTCCACTACGGTTTATTGGCGGTATTTAAATATTCGCGAGTCAGTGTAAACATGAGAAGTTACGGACGACTGACTGAGCCACAAGCAATCAACGTCGAACGGCTCCAACTCGGTCTCCAAGCGAGTCCTGAGACTTTCAGCGACTTGAAAAGAACTATTAATAAAAAGCATTTACGAGTCTATTATGAGGCCATTAGCGAACGTCGATCGTGGGATAGAAACGACACCGGTAATGCAAATGTCGTGATTAAGCAATTCGACGAATCGCTTTTCTTAGCATTTCTCTCTCTCTCTCTCTCTCTCTCTCTCTCTCTCTTTTTCTCTTTTAACGTTTTAAATAAATTTCAATTATAAATTTAATCTTATCGTATATGTTTGAATAATTCGTTCAAATCTTAACTATACATATATCTTTATCAAAAAATGATTTTCATGAAAAAAAAAAAAAAAAAAAAAAAGGAAAACATGTTACTCATAGCAGATACATACAATATATATATATATATATACTTACATGCGTACTCTTCAACGGAGAATTCGTGAGGTAAATATCAAGTTGGATTTGTTCATCTCGAGCGAATCTCTGGGATATCTCTCCTTTTTTCCTTCGTCTTCTTCTTCTCCTTCTTTCTTTTTCTTCTTCTTCTTCTTCTTCTTCTTTTTTGTTTTTTCTTCTTTTTCTTTTTCCTCAGAGACCCACTTAAGTAGTTTTGTCTACGTCCTGCTCGCCGAAGGAGATTCACGTCGAGGGCCGAGGAAAAGAAGGCCTCCTTCTTCGCGGTAAACCGTGGAATAAATTCACGAAAAGACGAATACGTCTGCCAAGGGAGAAAACGTGTCACCCTCTCTTTCTTTCTTTCTCTCTCTCTCTCTCTCTCTCTCTCTCTCTCTCTCGAGCGCGCGCGCGCTCTCTCTCTTTCTCTCGCGCATGCAGCACGTTTGCTACGGAACGTCGTAAATCCCGGTACTTGGTTCTACACATTGTTGGACGTGTTCCTGATTTCGCTTCATCCTTGCTTGCGGCTATCCCAACAGCCGGTCGCGTCATAGAGCGAGAAAATAAATTAAATGTCGTGCCATTTTAAATAGTTCTTAAATCGCGCAAAATAAAGTTTTCTTTATTTCTGAATATATTGATACATATATATATATATATATATATATATATATATATATATACGATTTATTTTTCCTAAAATTGTTCGGGATCACTTGGACGTAATAATAACGATAACGACGAACGATGACGACGAACACGTAAATAGAATATTTAAGGTACTCGATAAAAAGCAAAGTACTATAATTAAATACTTAAGTATAAATCATTCTCGAATAAACGACGATGAACCGATCGAACCGATCGAATGAAAATGATACTGATGTAAAATTATCTCGTGTCACAAATCAAACGATATTATTACAGATCGCAGATACATAGAGACGGTACATAGATATGATAGAAAAATTGAAAATATCTCTAGTCTTATAATAATATCCGAGATTGGAAAAATTATGATATGCCGTTTCTTTTCTTTCCTATTTTTTTTTCCTCTTCTTTTTTTTTTTCTTCTTCTTCTTCTTTTATTTCGGGAAAAAAAGGTGATTATTCGGCGTCTCGTTCATTAAATAATCCTTCGAATAAATCAGTCGGACGCAAGATAGTTAGAGAGTGGCAAGGCACGAGAGCGTGCGCGACGCTCATAAATCGCAATCGTCGGCTGAGGCAAGGGCGTTACACGGACGTTAATTATCGCGTGGCCGATTCAATTGATAGGATAAAAACTAGCTACCTTCTTGACACCTCGAGGCTACTATGAACCAAAGAGAGAAAGAGAGAGGATAAAAGTCGCAGCGGGTGGTCCATTCAAACGAATCATCTCATCCGATATCACATTTTTCTATTTACGATAGAACGTTTAACGGTAAAATTGAATAATCTTTTCTTTTTTTTACTTTTTGTTTTTAATATCGATTAAATAATATCGAATTATTTAAACCATGTTAATAATTTGAAATCATCGTAATAATTTCTTTCAGATGTCGATCGAACATATGATATTATGCTTTTTTAAACGCATACTCGAACGTTCCTTCCGACTCTCATCGTATAACTGGTAAACGTATATACATATATATATATATATATACATGCATACGTGGATATATACCTAAGCGTGTTTCTCGTGCTTATGCATTTTCGAAGGGTTATGCTCGGCATATAAATGCGATCTCTTGCTACGGTCTATTCCACGCAACGTTCACATACGGAGCAGAAAAAGAAGGAATGTAAGAAAGAGAAAGAGAGAAAGCGAGAGAGAGAGAGAGAGAGAGAGAGAGAGAGAGAAAGAGAGAGAAAGAGAGAGATATGATAAACGGAAAACGTCCATCGGTGAACATTTTTCGTAAAGATGCGAATACACCGTATCCTTGCACGTATTTATATATTTTGGTGTACGAAGCTCCGACCCGTATTTATATGTACACACGTCCTTCGACCCGACGAAACGCTCGAGAGGATTATAAAGCTCGCGAAATATTTTCAGCGGACGACCGTCATAACTCAACCGACGCTCGGTTTATTCTCACACATGGACGAGTTCTCCTCTCCTCCTATCCCTCTTTCTCCTCTTCATCCTCCTCTTCTTTCTCCTTTCGTACGTATACGAGAGAAAAGAGGGAATAGGATACCCTATATACATAGACGAATGTAACCAACGTTCTCTGAGGTGGTACAGAACGATTTCGTACGTATAGAAACCACTGAGTTTTGCCAAGACTCGGAGAAATTTACTACGAAATATGATACATACATACATACATACATACATACATGCATACATATATATATACGTTCACACATAACGTATACATTGCACGTGAAAGAAACTAGATGTGTCTATTAACTGTGATACGTCTCAAGTATTAAACCATAAGTTTACTCGTAATATTCTCATTTGAACTCATTTTCGTATAGATAATTTAAAAAGAAATTTCTCGTGACATCTTCGTCGAAACTTTGATAACAATGAAAAAGATAAAAGATAGAAAAAGGGGATGGATTGGTGAATACCAAACGGTGATAGGGGAAACTTTTATTCTATAAAGATAACCGTGAAATTTTAATCTAAGTGAAGCCTCCATTCTTTTTGAAATTTGACGCATACCCTGACTAATCGCCAGAATTGAATCACCCCTATAGAAGAGAAGAAGCGAAATGAGAAAAATATTAGGACAAATGTTCCCTTAGAATGTACTGTGTAGAACTCCTGCGGCGACGATTAACACCGGGAAAATGAAACGGCACGCGTGACTAAACGATCTTATTCTAACCCTCGTAAGTTCTCTCTCTCTCTCTCTCTCTCTTTTCCTCCTTCTTTTCCTCCTCTGCCTCCTCCCTCTGCCCCCCCCCCCTATCTCCCTTATTTTAAAACGATCCGAACGGGTTATATGCATTAAGGTTAATCGAGACGAAAGTAAAAGCCAAGAGGCAAGACGATAAGTGAACTGCTCGCAATTTGGTTAATAAGGTTTATGAGGTTACCGCGTACACGCTTTTTCTTTTTCTCTTTTTTTTTTTTTTTTGTTTTTTTTGTTTTTTTTTTTTTCCTTTTTTTCGCTCCCTTACGACGCTTTTATTATTATCAACGATCGCGCTGGAAAGGAATCGCATTAAGAAACGAGGTAGAAGTGATTAATTAGATCAAATTACAGGGCAACCTCGGATCGTCGATAAAGTGAGATGATAATGATCGGGATATTCGTCGGGTGAATAGCGAATCATGATTTAACCAATTCGTTCCTTGGCGATCCTTAAAAATACCTTATTTCCGTTTGCTGATATAAAAGACGCGAAAGAACACTCGTCTGTTCTCTTTTATTTCTCTTATTCGTTTCTTCCTCGCTTCCTTCGTCTTTTCTCCCATCAGAGGCCGGTGAATGTCATAAAAGCCTCTCCGTACGTGAAACTATTTCCGTTGGTGACAACCAAGTATCCGTTCTGCTACCCAACGAAGATATACGATCCTTTTAACTTTCGTCTTTCTTTCTTTCTCTTTCTCTCTCTCTCTCTCTCTCTCTCTCTCTCGCTCTCTTTCTCTCTCTATCTCTTTGGTACTGCAAAAACATCATTGACTCCAATCTAATCACGAACGATTTCTATTCGTTGATATATTTTTCTTTTCTTTCTTTTCTTCCTTCTTCTTATTCTTTTTTCTTTTCTTTTCCTTTTTTTTCTTTTTTTTGACGAAAAAAAACACGACGATCCAACTCAAACGGCAAAAATGTTAATAATAATAATAATAATAATAATAATAATAATAATAATAATAATAATAATGATACAACACGTTCTCGAGGAAGCCCATAAGATCGTTCGAATGACGTGAAGATGACATCGTCGTGGTAACATGTCCGGTTAAAAGAAATGAGATTCGTAGAAGAAGCTCGTACGAGATTTTACGAGTCGTGTGCCGCGTCTATCGTATTTTCTATCTAGTCATGATATCCGAGGGTCGAAGAGACGAAAGAAATAGAAGAAGGAGGAAACAGACGTCGAGACTTCAAACTACATTTTCGTTAACGGACGCTCGTATCGTCGTATTCCATTGACTGTAATAGACCGTTCGTCGCGTCGAGGCCGACGTAGAGAAAGTGAGAAAGTGAGAAAGAGAGAGAGAGAGAGAGAGAGAGAGAGAGAGATAGTTGGCCAGCAAAGCGAATGGTAAATCACAAGACGTTGTATTTTCCGTGCAGCTCTACGGAACGGTGGCACAAGTCAAAATAATACATCGTAAGGATTTACAATCTTGGAAGGAGTAACTCGGAAGGAGATAATGTCGCCCGTTACGTTTTGCCACTTCGGCATTCATGAATTCCCCTCGTAAACGACAATGACATTTCTCTCCTCCTCTTCCTCTTTCTCATTCTCTTTCTTCTCTTTCTTCACCATCACCTTCCACCTTCTCTTTCTTCGACGAAGTATAGACGAATGCCAAGCTCGGTACGACAATACACCGTTCGCTTTTGTACTTAAATTAGAACGAAATCGACGGCATTGTTTTTCCTTGGTGGCGCCCCTTTAAAACGTTCACGAAACGAATTGAATTCCTGGAGAAGACGTTCTCGTTGAATATCAATTTCGGCCTCGTTCGAACGCAAACGATTTTCTTTTTTCTCCGTTCGATCGAATATTTTCAGACAACGTCTGTATATATATATATATATATATATATATGTGTGTGTGTGTATATATATAACAAAAAAAAAACAATACCATGCTTAAATCAATACTAAAGTACGGCAATGTTCGAATTACTCGAAGATCCCTCATGGATTGTTGTAATAAACACTTTTACCCGTGATATTTGGACGCTTTCACGTGGATAAAGAAAACAGGATCACGTGGATCGTTTTATATATACGTCCAACGAATATTCCAAGATATTTTCGTACATACTTCACCGTTAGCCAACTACCAAGAGTAATGAAAACCTCGATGCATCGTAATGAGAAAGATATCCGACGAATTTCAAGAATCAAGAAGGAGATGGAACGAAGTAGAGAGAAAGAGAGATATATATATATATAAAGAGAGAGAGAGAGAGATAGAAGGAAAGTCTATCGTCGGGTCCGATCTGCTCGTAAAGACACTCTTCGAGCATGAATTTCCCTCGAAAATGCTTTAACGCAGTGACTGCGTAATGTGGTAATCCCGTGCTGTGAAAGCATAAGCGTTCTCTCTCTCTCTCTCTCTCTCTCTCTCTCTCCCCCTCTCTTGGTTAATTAAAAGAAGTATCGTTATAGGCTTGCTTAGACGTGAAGGAAATTGATCGTGGCGGGACTCACATACCGCAACGTCGACTGTACCATGTGTGTTAGGAAAAGAGAAAGAAAGAGAGATAGAGATAGAGATAGAGAGAGAGAGAGAGAGAGAGAGAGAGAGAGAGGGAGGGATCGGGTGAATGAAAGAAAAAGATAGAATAGAGGAAGAAAACGGAAAAGAAAAAAAAAAGAAAAAGAAAAAAGGAAGAAAAAAAAAGAGAGAGAAGGGATAAAACGTTTTCTCGGCGTATCGTTCAATGTACGTCAATTAACAAAACAAATGTCGCAATTAATGGCTAATATTACGCGCGCGTTATTCACTCCTGCCGGTCGTTAAGAGCAAACGCAGAGAGACGAGGAGCAATTTATCGCGACGTTTCTACGCGCGCTGCCAATTTATCGCCCCGATTCCAACGCGGATGATGGACTAAAAACAAATGAATGTCCCCATTGTAGGGAAGAAGCTTCTTCTTTATCTCTCTCTCTCTCTCTCTCTCTCTCTCTTTTTGTCTCTCTCTTTCCCCTTCTTTCTCTCTTTATATTTCTCTTTCTTGCCTACAGCACTTTTCTATGTTCGCACTTGAAAATCTCATGCGCGCGAAAAGAAATAGACAGAGAGAGAAAGAGAAAGAAAGAGAGAAAGAAAGAGAGAAAGAGAGAGAGAGAGAGAGAGAGAGAGAAAGAGAGAAAGATGAAATACTCAATAATGATTCATGCTATTTAAGAGCCTTCCTCGTCCAGCAAGCAAAATCCCGCGAGTCTTTCACCAATTATCACAGTGATTTCCCTCAGATTTTATCGCTTACTTTCTTAGTTTCTTTCTCATGAGGAAAAAGTGTTAACATCCGTGGGATATTTGTTACAATATATCATAAATATACATGTGTACATATATATATATATATATATATATATATATATATATATATATATATATACATACAGTTTTCTGCAATCTAGCATACTATTAAACGCGTCAAAGGATAGATATAGCGTACCGTATCGATAATGATTATCACGTTAATAGCACTCGTCTACCGATCTATCTATCCATTTATCTATCTATCTATCTATCTATCTATCTATCTATCAATCTATCTCTCTCATCGTGTGGTTCGGCGGATTAGCTTTTAGGTTCGACCAACGTTATATACGCTCCGAACTCTTCTATTATATTAGAGAGACGCGGGCTCTTTCGTTAGAATATGGATACAAATTAGATTATTGTATTATAGTAGATAATGGCTTTCTAAATTAGGTTTTATATGGCTCGGCTATGGATCGAATGGGTATGTACTTACATGGACGGCGATACCTTCCAAAAGCAATGATGCGGATGGCATTAAATATTTCCTGTCGTACGACGGACAGCGTCCGGTATCCCGTCAATTTTCACTACCAGTAATGCATCTCGTTCGACGTTAATATTTTATCTCGCGTCATTTCTATATATATATATATATACATACATAAAAAAGCCAAAAAAAAAAAGAAGGAAAAAAAGATGGAGGAAAAGAAAAAGTCATCGTAAATGGTCGACCCCTTTAACATTAACTATCTTCAACTATGACCAGAAATAAAAATAAATTTCATGTTTGAATTCATTTCGATCCAATTTTCGCATCCGTCCATAACGTTTGACGATCTATGTAAAAACGATCGAAGTACATTCTTACCGATTGCTCGTTAGTCGCACGATTTCTTACGAAGGAAACCCCACCCTATTAGGACGAAAAAACCTTTAACCATCCTCTGATCTGAATGACCGGTTTTGTTATTGGTTATTAAATCCCTTTTTATAGACTATACGATAAGATAAATACGACAAGAAACGGCAATTAAGAATAACAAGGATTATCTTTCGATATTAATAAGATTTCTATGTATGTACAATGTGTACATTGAGATTTGTTTTATTTAAATTAAAATTTACGTTAAAGCTCTATATGTAAAACCTTTTTTCTAAAAAGACTTTACTATATTAAACGTATCTATGTAAGACTCAACAAGTACATTTTGCTCGTTAGATGTTTAAAAATTTTCATTCGTCGTAACTGTTACCTATATACTCCTATCTCTCTCTCTCTCTCTCTCTCTCTCTCTCTCTCTCTCTCTCTCTCTCTCTCTCTCTCTCTCTCTCTCTCTCTAGCAGATATCTTTTAATACACCGCGGCCAAGTTCAAACCGTTTCGAGGCCCTCCGCGACGTAATCACGTAATTACGCGCATTAAAAGGAACCTCCTCGTAGGTACCAATTTAATTTCCGAATTTCCAGCGGCGAATTACCTCGACCGTAGAGAGTAACAGAAAGAGATACATACATATACATATATATTTATATATATATATATATATATATATATATATATTTATACATATATATATGTATATATGTATATATATATATATATATATATATATATATATATATATATAAAGAGGGAGACGAGACGGTCTAGCGATGGAGAACGCTAGTCTGGTACGAGGGAACGAGCCGACGCCGTCGCAATTCAGGACCATTAGCGAAATTACTCTGTGTGGAACGCGCCCGACGAGCCGCCCTGTATACGACCGCTTTTTATTTATTTTTTTTTTTTTGTTTTTTTTTTCGTTTTTTTTTATTCTTGCCTCCTTTTATTTTCTCCAATGAGGTGAAAAAAAACAAAAAGAAAAAACAAAAAAACAAACCAAAGCCCCGAAAAGACTTTCGACTGGAAACATCAGGACATAGTTAAGGATTTTTTCAAGTTCTACCTAAAACCAAGATATAATCCTTTCGATCTATAATCCTTACGTTTGTCTTCGTTGTTTGTAAAGAAATAAAAGAGAAAAAAAAAAAAGAAAAAAGAAAAAAGAGAGAAAAAGAAACGCAACCATATGAATTCATCGATGTTCGATTTCGAAAATTCTTACGTGCTAAGATCTATTTCTTATTTTCTACAATTTCTATGTACGAATATACGTATGTACGATGATAATATATTTATAATGATAGGCCGTATAATTAGTCGGAATAAACTAAAAGCGATAGAACGCGAACAGGCATCGGTATCCTCGTATCCTTGCAATTACCATTAGCCATGATCAATGAACGGTTCGGAGGTCAGTTCGTCCACGTCGTTAGCAGTATATCTTTGATTACCGTACGGTCCGTCTCCGCGGCAAATGAAACTAATTTTTGCGAGAACGGTAATCACCGGTTCTCGCGTTACATTAACGTGAACATGCGCACGAGCGAATGAACGAATGAGTAAAAGAGGGAATGAGCGAGCTCAACGTCGCGATTTAAACGTCGAACGAGTTACGTGCCAATTCGAGCGAACGTTAATTTAGTATCGGCCAATAATATACCTTTCCTTGTATCTGAATTTAATCCAAAACTTACGTTTCTAGATTGTAAAATTAAATTAAGATACGAAATAACTGTAGTTATAATGTTTCGCGTATACGTTGATAAAACTTATATATAACGAATAAGAAAAGAAGAACCTCTTATATACCTAATTTCCAATACAAAAGTTATTAGTAGACGATTATGTTAGTTATCGATAATAGTAGTAGTCGGTGTCGTTGTCTTTCGAATAAACGGTAGCTCTTAAGCAATCATCGATTCTCTCGTATCCGCTTTAGATGGCACTCATCTTTTTCCTTCTAACGAGATAAAAGGGAAGAGTCGTTTTTCGTCGTTGGTTATGGTCGTTAAACAACTCGTTTACGTATCTTTGTCTTTGCAAAGTTCTAACGTCTTGAGTTGCTGGTGATCGTGGAGAACGAGCGTGCGGGCGTTCGCAAGATCGCGTAAGTACGCGTACACCAGTAGAAAGATTGGACGTTCAGATTATCGAAGCTTAAAATCGCGTTTCGCCTTTCGAGTCTAATAAAGACGGATGTGGTCGTGTGTTCGGTGACCACGCAATACGCGTGTCCCTGTACTATTCTATGCTATATGTGTGTATGTATATATATATATATATATATATATATATATCGTGATGTGTGCACCAAGCAGAAAATCGTTTACACAGCGACGCGATTACGCTTAACCTACGTGTACTTGCGCGAGTTTACTCGCGGTAAGATACGCGGATGTACCATTATCGAGTCCGCGTGGGAGGTTCTTATGTATACATATACCTTGGTTAGGTACGTGTAACTAAGAGTGTCGTACCAGGGACCGGCATCGATCTTGGCTATGCGATAAATACGACACGCCACTCGGCCACTTTGCTGTCTCTCCTGTCCTCCGATTTTCTCCTGAGAGAACCCATTGCACACAATGCTTTATTTTTAAATAATAATAATAATGATAATAATAATAATAATAATAATAATAATAATAATAATAATAATAATAATAAAAGAAATGAAAAAAAAGAGAGAAAGAGAAAGAGAAGGGGAAAAAGAATAAAGGAAGAAAGAAAAAATCTATATGGTGAATGACTTCGATGCACCATCAATCTATCATTCATAAATCATATTATTTTTGCGATCTACTGAGGAGTGCCTGTTCGCGTCATCAACGTTGAAATATTATTGCGAATATTTTGAAAAATATGTTTAATACCAAATGGGATCAAATTGAACGAAGAAAATTATATTATATTTCTAATTCTACGTATATAAAATTTATATAAACGATTAATCATTCTCGAATGCAAAGTTTACCAAAAGCTATATTTTCATTCGAATGCTTTGCCATCCGCTACATTAGTTTACGTCGACTACTAAGCGCTCCTTAAACGGCTCATACATTATGGATTAAGAAATCTGAATTTGTAGAAGAACGAGAGAAAGGTTGGAGGGAGGTGAGATTCACGGACGGGCAATCAGTAGATCCCCTCTCTACCACTCCTTGTGGCTCATCGCCGACAATGATAACGTTAAATTTATTCAGAGGAAAATTCGACCGACGAAAAGCCGTATCTCACTTTGCCTTTCCTACGACGTACGGTTTACCACCCTCTTATGCTGAGAAACGTTTTGTTCGGGAGGAACGAGATTCGTCCATTAGCGGTGAAACGTCTCTATTTACGAGACCAATAGAACTTTATACCTATACTATTTTCTCTTTCTTTTTACAGAATAGAAAAATCGTCGAAGTTTTTTCCAATGTACTATCTTGCGAATAAAAGAGTTATTTAGAATCGATAATAAAAATAAACGATCAAAGGTTAAAGAATAATGATAAATCGATTAGATAAATTCTACGAAATGTGGGAGAAAGAGATTAAAAAAAAAAAAAAAAAAAAAAAAAAAGAAAAAAAAAAAAAAAAAAGAAAAAGGAGAAGAAAAAAAAAGCGACGAAAACGAAATAAAAAGAAGCGACAAAATAGAATGAAAGGGGAAAAAATGGAATTAGCGAGCGCAAAGGATGATGTAGAAAATGTCTGGAAAATTAATCGGACGTTCCACGAACTTTCTTAATAACGTCCCAGTCCTTCGGACGTAGCAAATATCCTGTTCCGTTCCATATCCGGGTCGGAAAAGCGAATTCGCCGAGACTTATTTAGCTTGGCGGTCTCAAGAGAATTAAAGTTACTAGTAATTAACGGTGGGCAGTGCAGTTAATTCGTTTTCCTTCTTTATACCTTCTTCTATTATAATTTAACAATGTAATTAACTGAGAAAGAAATAATGAAAAAATTACAAAAATGAATTGAGAAAGAGAGAGAAAAAGAGAGAGAGAGAGAGAGAGAGAGAGAAATTAGTAAACTATTTTCTAATTGATTAATCTTACAAACGTTGCAATGGTAAAGTCTGTAAAATCAAATTATCGGCCACTGATGTGACTTGTCGGAGAAGTTAACGTGTTAACTAGTTTTTCGTCCCCCTTCATCCCACCTTACTAATTCTGTACTTCAAACTCTGGTCCGGGAGATAGTAGAATAAAAATAAAAATAAGAATAAGAATAAGAATAAAAGGAAGAAGTCTGTGGACGGACGTCGTCACCGACGTCGTTGTCGTCGTCGTAGTCGTTCTAGTCGTAGTAGTCGTCGCGAAGAAGGTAACAGCTGTAAAGAGTCAACACGGCATCCAAATATACGACGGTACACAGACACAAGGTGTCAGTCCTTCTCTCGCAGAGAAGAAAACGCGGTGCGGTGCAGTGGCACGGCACGGCGCGGCGTGGCGCGGCACGGCACGGCACGGCACGACTGTCACGTACAGACTGCGACTGTGCTTCATCCACCACCCCGTCGAGGATGCAATTTCCGCTATTTTTACTCGAAAAGCTTCTCGAGCCATCCCCGCGGCACGTTCCTCAAATAAAGCCCACCGCTACCCTATCTTACTCTACGAGAAAGAAAGATAGAAAAAGAGAGAGAGAGAGAGAGAGAGAGAAAGAGAGAGATAGCAAGTAGTACCTACTACGTACTCGACCTTCTTGTCTTTACGAGAGAAGCTTGAACACATATATATATATATATATATATAGATATATATGTGTGTAAGTGTATAGTATTCGCTCTTCCATCTTTGTCTTTCTTACTTCATATAGATAATACAAGAAAGATGAAGAAAAGATAAAACCCGTCCGAAGTGTTGTCCCTACTGATCCACGAGAATCATGAAAATTCTTCTAAGCTGTCGATTTTCCATTTAAGACACGTAGATCCTTCCTATCGAATATAAAATATTCGATTACGTTATTTGCGAATCCAATCGTTTGAGTCAATAAATAATTTGAGTTTATTTTTTTTAATTGACAGATAAATAAAAGTAATCAAAAGGATTCAAGTTTCGAGCCATCGAACGAAATAAAAAAATTCATTAGCTATATCGAATATGATGGCGATTATTGATAATGACGAATCGTGACGAATGGCGGGCGTCAAGAGTCACGCTTGGCAAAGCCCACGCGTGCGAAACGTATGAACGAAACGAAGACGAAAATAGAGCAAAACGTGACACGGGAGGGGCCAGGGGGGAGGGGGCTGGGGGGCAAGCAAACTTGTATCGATAATGGGCACTACATCAACTTCGATATCTCGTACATCATACGGTGGCTTTCCCTTTGCGGGCACGCTTTTTGTGCGATAAATACGTTAGCTTTATCTTATGGTGAACGTGGTTACAGTTGTACTTATCGAGAATACACGATGACGTTTATAGGTATCGCTGGAGGTACAAAGAGAGATAGAGAGACAGAAACAGAAACAGGAAGAGAGAGAAAGAGAGAGAGAGAGAGAGAGAGAGAGAGAGAGAGAGAATGTAGGAGAAGAAGAAGAAAAAAGGTAACGAAGAAGAAGAAGAAGAGACGACGTCAGTTCTCGCCCACGCTGCGAGGAATCTTATTCCTGCTTCGAACTTTTAAGAATCGATCGGTAAAGGAGACGACCTCGACGATGTTCCTTACGGAGAAAAAAGAGAGAGAGAAAGAGAGAGAGAGAGAGAGAGAGAAAGAGTGAGAGAGATAGAGAGAGAGAGAAAATATCGAGGACCCGATGACGTGAGATACTCTCAGAGTTTGTACAAGCTTCGTAACACGACACTCGATGAGAATCGACTATGACTTCGATAAACTTTAACTTGCAATAATGCCAACCTTACCAACAAAAGGGGACTTTAACTTCGTTATAAACTCTTAAGAATCATGAACCAATGGGAATTTTTATCGTTAACAGCCGGATGTTAACTTAAATAATCTTGAAATTACCCTCCTACCGAATTTTTTTTCTCGCGATACTGAATCTGTACTCTGTGGCGGCCGGGGAGGGGTAGGTAAAGGGAAAAGAAAAGAAAAGAAAAGAAAAAGAAAGGAAAAAAGAGAGAAAAGGAAGAAAAAAATGGGGGAGAAAAGATCCAAGAATCGCTTATAAAAGTCTACGATGTCTCGTTATCGTTGAAAATCGTTAAAGCAAATACCCTATCGTATAATCTCAAGCAACATCCATCAGTATCCACTAGCTCGACGATCACGTCGTCGACGACGACCACTACGACGACGACGACGACGACGACAACGTGGACGTCGACCAAGACGACGAGGACGATGAGAAGACTAAAGAAGATGGAAAAAAAAAAAACGACACGCCCATTAACATAAAAGCGGCATATCGTACCGAAGCTACGTTAATTCATCCTCCTATCCAGCGTTTGCATATAGCTCGATATCTCCGATCGTTGGCCGTCACTCGTTCAACGGAACTCGGTAGCTAAACATCAGCGTCCCTCTGTTCGCCGATCATACGATTCGAACCTAAGGGAGCACATTCACGTTCTTTGGAGATATAAATCTTTGATTACCGACAGGAAGAACTGCCAAGAAAAGGGATAGAAATAAAAAAAGAGAAAAACTACGAACTGCTGATCTCGATATATCTCCCTGTACACCATCGCCATCTTTCTTCCTTTCTTTCTTTCTTTCTTTCTTTCTTTCTTTCTTTCCTTCTGTCGTTCCAAGTTACGCTAACTCTTTGACAACCTATGTCTTTTATGCACAATTTTTTACTCCTTTCTCTCTCTCTCTCTCTCTCTCTCTTTCTCTCTCTCCTCTTTTTCTCTCACTCCCTCTCTCTCTCTTTATCCCTCATTTGCAGTCGTTATCGATTTCAAATCATCGCAACATTAAGCTCAAGACTTCTGTCGTTCTCACAGGAAAAAAATGTTAATTTTTCAAATTCCTCTCCCTTCCTCCATTTTCCTACATTCCTTTTCCCTTTCCCGAGGGATTCCCGCGTCTCTAGTTCCATACGACTATCGAGGGTATTTTTCGATCGGTCGCCATTACTCACGGAATAATTCATTCACGTTGCTTCTCCGCGACACGAACGAAAGATTATCTTGAAAACGCGGATAGACGATTATTCAATGAACGATCGAACGGAAGTGAATGGATAAAATTCTTTCGTTTTCTTTCTTTCTTTTTGTTTTTTCCTTTGCTTTTTTTTTTTTTTTTTTTTTTATTTTTTTTTCATCGAACAAATTATACGATAGAATCGAATACCGTTATTTCAGAATTGATCTCACTGATATTCTTTTCTCTTATAGAAAATGTGTGACTGCGAATACGCGTGATTTATATATTAATTACTATACTATAAAGTGCGTGGAAAAAAAAAAAAAAAAAAAAAAAAAAAAGAAAAAAAAAGAAAAAAGAAATGAGCGTGAAAAATGACGACTAATATATTTAAATTAACAATCGCGCTATAATGAAAACATTATAAACGTAATAATTAATTTCACTAAGTATAGAATAATTTTATTTTATTCGTACGCGAGATCGTCGGATAATATATTAAAGTTTATGTCGTTGCAAGAAATATTTATAAACAATAATATTATAAACAAAAGTACGTGGACGACTTGGACATTTACCAAATTAGTTTTTTTTTTCTTAATTTTTTTTTTCTATTTTTTTTTTTCTTTTTCTTATTCAAATTGCCAATAGAGCAATGTTTAAATAATTTATACTTACGAATTATTTTACATTTATATATTTAAACAATGTACGATGTACATGGAGCTCAATTAAATAATATTAAAGAATAATATATTTATTTCAACAATACATAATTCTCAAAACGCTTTATATATACAAAGTAATTTGAATTTAATATTTCAGTAAAATTTAATTTTGAACTCGGAATCGTTCGTGTAATATCAACAGAAACGAAGTTTTGAATAAATGTGAGAGTTATCGAATCAGTTTTCCATTGCATTCCGACGAGTGAACATCAAAATTTTCTCTTTCCATATGGCTACGCTAAAATAATTCCTATTTACGAGACTTTTATAATTATTTAAACACTGTATAATATACATGAAGTATGATAAACTAATATTTAAAAAACAATACATTCGATTGAACATTACCTAGGTCGGAACACGCGTTAAATATAAAATTATTTTACTTCAACATTTCAAAAACAGTTAAATTTTGAACTGTAAATTGTTATTTTTATTTAATATCAACAAAAGTGAACTTTCGATTGATTTTGATTGTTATTGAATTATTTTTCTTTTTACGTATTCTTACGTATAAACGATTTCTCTTTTCAAATGTCTAAAAGTAAAATATTAATACTTTCGATTATTTTAGAATTGTTTAAAGAATATAAAAAGTCCAGGGACTTCAAGAAATTAATATTTAAACAATAGTACATTTATTTAAACATTTCATAGAACGAAATATACGCGTTAAATATAAAATGGAATTGAATTAATATTTAAATGAAATTGAAATTTAAACGCTCGATCATTATTTCTTTTGCATCAACAAAGACAAATCTAAAGATTTGTTTTTGATCATAATCGAAATAATTTCCTTCTGTATTCTGACGAATAAAATATCGAAACTCTCCCTTTCCAAAATGTTGAAATCTTAAAAATTAATAACTTTCGATAATTTTCTAATTATTTAAACAATCTTTAATGTACACGTAATATACAATGAATTAATATTTAAACAATAATACATTTGCGCTTGAACATTAAAAAGATACGATAAAACGCGAGAAACATAAAATAATTTTCTTATAAAATTCCAATAAAAACTTAGATCACAAATTTCTTTTAATAATTTATACAATTTATTTCCTTTTAGACTTAAATAATATACTGGTGATCTTTGTTTACGTGTAACATCAACAAAACCAAACGTCTCATCGACTTTGACTGTTATTTGATCAGTCTTCCTTTGTATACAGACGATTAAATATCGTAGCTCTTTCAGTATATCTTTCCTGAAAATATCAATGAAGATTTAAAGTAAATATATTTTTATATCGCGCATTTTTAAAAATAATTTGTACTGTTGTATTTACACATAAACAGTGATACTAATTATTTTATTTTTTATTTTTCCATTTCATTGCAATCGCGCGCATAACAATGAAGTAACCGAGTGTTTGTATTGCTATAATAAAAATATCGCAAAAATAGAAGCAGTGTTTGTTCGTACGCGTTTTGGTGATTTAAACAACAAGTGTTTTTGCATCGATTGCATGCAATGCAGTCGTTTATTTGCAAAGCGTTTTGCTTTCTTAACAAGACTCGCACAGACTGTATTTATAAAAGATAGTAGACTAAATTCAGTGAACGTCCATTAATAAATAACTATCGTGAATTAGAGTCAGTGCATCATTGAAGAGGATCTCAATCAACGTCGATATCGAATCTCATTATTTCATTTTCAATTACTTACGTATCATCCAATCTCAATTACGATCTAAATCGCTAACGTGATGTTTTTAGGTGCCATCGCAGAACTTCTTAAGTAGTAAGTGAATCTTTAAGTCTTAAGTATTTTTTGATTTATTTATTAGATCAGAATAGAGTCTACTTCGTTATAATTATTTCAAATTGTGTCAATATTTTGATGAACTTTTAAATATTTTTCTCGCGCGGAAATAATAAAATAATCGATATTCACAAATTCTAATAAATATTCATGAACAAGAAGACATAATCGGATAGAATAATTCTCTGGATTACAAACGATATTGTATGATTCTTTTTTTTTTTCTAATAATTAGAATAATCGCTTGTAACATCCAAGGAATTGTCATTATATTTTTAAATAAAAATTCATCGAATATTTAATCAATTTTTTTGTTAAAACAAATCGTCTCGATAAAGTCATTACTTTTGAAAGAGAAAAATCGAGTAGAGTGTCATTGATAAAAGATAAAGAGACTCGTAGAATCACAATTCGTAGAACATTAGAATAAATTAATTAATTCTTAATAGAGAATTTTTAGCAATTAATATATTAATTCTCGTTTCTCTTCCTTATACTTTCTCGATTTTTCTTTTTTCAGGGTTGCATTAGAATTGCATTAGATTTATTAATTTTCTTTCCCATTATTGAATAAGGAATAATTTTAGTTCTTTGACATTAACAATAAATATCGAATGCTCTATAATAATGATTAGAGCACGAAACAAAAAAGAGACCTTAACAAATTGTAGCAAAATATTATTATACTATTGAATTATTTTCGAAGATACGTCAAAATCTTTCGAAAATGGCTCTTAATCATATTTTCATTGTATCATGTCTTAAATTGCCACTCATAAGCTTAATAAAATTATTTCATATATTATGCATTTTTTATTATTAAAGTCGAGTAATAAATTTTTTCCATTTCTGTTTTTTTTTTTTTCTTTTTTTTCCATTAAATGACGGCTTTTCAAAATCACGAAACGAATAGGAAATGGCAATTACGGAGAACACCGGAACTGCACTGAGTGAAGGTGCATATGAGGATGAAATAAGCACGTTTAAATATATACCGTGTTCTTCGTTTGTAACGTGATTACAGGAAGATTAATGATTAAAGAACTTTTTAAATTTGATATAATTAATTCAATAAAGATTTTCGAAATATCTTAGAAGTTACGAATATATCGAAATTAGATTTATTGGATAAGTTTATAAAGAAACGATGATCTTCAAATTTATAGATACAGGAAGTAGATTTTCGAATCGAAATAAAATTGATCCTGGGAAATAGACATAGATTTAAATTTAAAAGAGAATAATTAATAAATAAGATTAGTTTATTAACATTTAAACGATATAATATTCTTAGTAACATTAAAAAATTTATAAGATACAATCGATATAAAATAAATTTAGATTTAGCCTTTCAATAAATTGCTATTTCAGTAAGGAATAATTAATAAATAAAATTATTTTACTAATATTTAAACGCTAACATCTTCAATTAACATTGGGAATCTGAATTTTTCTTCGTATCACTCTGGTTACAGACTAGAATAGAATTAGAGTAGAATTTTTAAAATATACTTCCATCAACCTCGTAGATCTACAGATGCAATAAACTTTTACGTGATAAGACCTGTCTCGATAACTATTTGCTATATCTCGAAATCTAATTCGATTCAAGTACTATCGAGCTAAAGATTGCATATAATTTAATTAAAAAAATTATTCTAAATTAATTATATTAATTTATCTCTATTGATATCTATCACTTGATAATATATCTAAATAATATTATATATATATATATAATATTATCAAGATGAACAAGATCAATATCTTTGAACGTACACCGTAAATACTAAATCTAAAGTTGAAAGACAAAAATATATCAATGATCTTATTCCATTCGTATAAAGATTTTTCATTCGATGAAAATTTGCACAGATAGATCGATTTAAAAAGAGAGAGAGAGAGAGAGAGAGAGGGAGAGAGAAAAGAAGAAAAAAAAGGAAGAAAAAAAAACAGCAAACGAAAAAGAAATCATCACGTATCCACTCACGTCGGCATCAAACGAATTTTCTTTCCCTTCAAGAGAATTATCTTCGTAACGAACAAACGAGATTTGCTTTGACCGAATACTCTCTCTCTCTCTCTCTCTCTCTCTCTCTCTCTCTCTCTCTCTCTCTCTCTCTCTGTCTTCCCTTCTACTCGAAATTTTGTAGAAGCAACGTTAGCCATTTCGGTGGCTGCACTTTGAATTCACAAGGTAATCTCTCTCTCTCTCTCTCTCTCTCTCTCTCTCTCTCTCTCTCTCTCTTTCTCACTCGTTCGCTCTCTCGCGTCGATTGATTCGATTCGACTTGCAATTCGATATCGTACGAAAAGGACAAGGAGGAGAATGAGAAGAAGGAGGACGAGTTCCCATTAAGGCTCGAATAAAAATCATCCCTGTAACTTTCCTGTGCTTCTATATTCTTGATCGAGAGTGTGTTAGGACAACCCTCGACGTGTGACTCATTCGTCATTTCGCGTACTCATTCTCTCTCTCTCTCTCTCTCTCTCTCTCTCTCTCTATCTCTCTCTTTCTTTCTCTTCTCTCAACATCGATGTTAGTAATATTGGTTCGCCCTTCTCACTCTCTCTCTCTCTCTCTCTCTCTCTCTTTCTCACACACACACTCCTTCTCTTTCTCTTTCTTTTTCTCTCTTTTTCTATCTGTCTGATCATTGTACTAGACATTTTCACAAGCCACATGTGATTCGTCGCTGTCCGGAAATTCTTCTTTAACGACTCCTCCTCTACCCTCTTGATGCATCATCAAGTATTCCGTCGTTCGTA
>NC_062190.1:9592266-9667266 GCF_912470025.1 Vespa velutina | reverse complement strand
CTTCTCGGACCTCGCTGTCTGTGTCACTTCAGACTACAAGGGTGGTATACGACGGGCATTCGTTGGTGAACGAAAGATAGGAGAGAGAGAGACAGAGAGAGAGAGAGAGAGAGAGTGAATGTTATAGGTATTGTCTACAGGAAATAGAACAAGGGTAGCGCTATATTCTCGTACGAAGAAAGAGAAACGAGAAAGGGCGAGTCGATAATCCAAAGGAAGAAGGACTTAGCGGCTAAGTTGTCGAGCTTATCTTGCGCTTTTTTCACCCCATTCGCATGCACCCTTCGACGTCAAACGGCATACTCCTTCTTCACCTTTGGAATTTAGCCCTCTTTGATTCCTTCTCTAAGGAAAAAAAGAAAAAAAAAATAAAAAAAAAAAAGAAGAAGAAGAGTAAAAAAAAAAAAAATGTAACTCCGAATCTTTTTACAACTCTCGACTCCCCTTTATTTTCTACATTTGACATAGATCGAAAAGAGGGTCTACTTCTATTTTCTTTTGTTTTTATTCGTTCGACAAAAAATAATGTTTATCCGTCGGTAGAAATATATTGTGTATTTTTTCTTTTTCTTTATTTTTACTTCAATAATTATTACGAACAGAACGATCGAATCGAATAAGATACGGCAGAGAGCTTATTGATTTTCAGGAAAAGTCTTGGGATATCTTTTGAACATTATCATTCCTCCTCCTTTTCCACCGTCATCTTTCTATGTTTAGGACGATTCCAACTATGCATAGTAAGAAATTACGACTGAAGTATGCGCAGAGCTAAGGCAATAAGGTGTAATTGCGGCTATATCCTTACAAGTCGAAGAACTTTTCTCGTTTAACCCTCCAATTTGTGTTGATAAACTCTCACGTAATTCAGTTAACATCCCCGTTCCATAGAAGAGGGTGCTCTCTTTGCTAATCGAATAATTCCAATCCCCACTCCATATCCCACCCCCAACTTCACCCCTGCATCCCTCTCTCTTTCGTCTAATACGCGAAAGATAATAAGTATCTACGTTTGAATAGAGAACGAGGGCCGAAATAAACCATGTAGGATCTGATATCGTTTGACCAATGATATATACATACATACATACATATATATATATAGGGTGTCCAAAAAATATAGGACTAAATTTATACTACATATTACTGAAGTTATATAGTTCATATAAACTTAGATTCGAAAATGGTTTATTAAAACGATATATGCTATCAAAGATATTTACGATTTATTTCCATTCGTCGAATTAATGATCGCCGAAGAAGATCTTTCTTTTTCTTTTTTTTTTTTCTTTTCTTTTCTTTTTTTTTTTTTTATTATTATTATTATTTTCATCTGGACTTCTATTTATGGGCTCACGCAAAAGAATTGTTTTATAGAAATATACGATAAAAACAAATGATGAACTTTGGGAATTTATTCCAAATGCATTTATTATTATTTCCAATACTGTTGGAATATAAAAAAAAAAAAAAGAAAAAGAAAGAGAGAAAAGAGTTCGGCGATCATCAATTCGACGAATGGAAAAGTTTGCATTCTTGCGGAGGGAGAAATTTGCAAACATTTCTTATAACTGCCACAAGAAATCTTTAAAAGTATATATATATATATATATATATTTCCGAATCTCAGTATATTGACTTGACATATGTTTTTTTTTTGAACATCCTATATATCGACGATAATTCGATCAAGTCAAGAGATCATCTCGATATCTTCATTTAAAAGATTAATACCTTTAG
Organism: Vespa velutina; assembly: GCF_912470025.1. Classification (NCBI taxonomy): domain Eukaryota; kingdom Metazoa; phylum Arthropoda; class Insecta; order Hymenoptera; family Vespidae; genus Vespa; species Vespa velutina. The sequence continues at coordinate 9,665,526 of NC_062190.1, read as the reverse complement.
AAATTTTGATGAAGAAAGCGAACGCGAATGAGGGCGCAAGGACGAAAGCGTACGTTGGGTCAGAAGGTCGAGAAGTTTTATTCGCCATTGCGAAATATTCTTGGTAGGTTATTGCCGCACTAGTCTGGGGAAACTAGTTTCTGTTGAGAAGAAAGAAAAAAAAAAAGAAAAAAAAAAAAAGAAAAAACAGAAAGAAAGAAAAACAAGAAAAAGAAGAAGAAAAAAAGACGAAAAAGAAAAAGAAGTAGGAAAACAACAACAACAACAAGAAAAAAAAAAGAAAAGAAGAACAAGAAAAAGAAAAAAAAGAGAAGACAAAAACTGAAGAAAAAGACCGCTGACAAATATCCGGAAGGTAATGCGGGATACGTCGCAACTGCGAAGAAGTCTCGAGCTTGCATTTTTCAACGTCGAAAGTTCTTCCTTCCCGTTGGGTCCCTCGGGCTGGATGGTGGTGGGTGGTTCGTTGATGCCACTGAAAGACGTAAGAATCGAAAAGAAAGTCAGGGCACGAAGAAGAAAGGAGGCCGTATCCCTCGGCGACATTGCCGATGGCCGTTTACAAAAATCTCAGTTAGAAACTTTCCTACGATCGTGATCCATCTGTTCTATCGTTTTTATCGATCTCTTTTTATCCTTAACCATGAGGAACATAAGTCATTGGAGAGAAGATGAATGAAGATAAGAGATTAGAACAAAAATTCTAACTAAATTTCGCACCTGTAAGGAGCCCGATATCTTCATCTTTTTTTTTTTCTTTTTCTTTTCTTTTCTCCTTGTCTTTTATTTTCGAAACGCCCGAAATTTGAATATTTCGTCTCTCGAAATATTTTGAATGTAAGATAAAATAGAGATCTTCTTCAAAAGAAAGAAAAGAAAGTAAAAAAAGAAAAAGAGAAAAAGAGAAAGAAAGAAAGAAAGAAAGAAAATTAATATACAACAATGATAATAAATTCATTCCAACAATGTTCCTCTATATTTTCAGATTCATCAAATCGTCGTAGTCGTTGTTCGCGAGACGATCTAAAAGTACACTCGAATCAACCATCTGGATTCTTTTCCAAACTTGAGACAACCCCTGGCACGCTCCTGTCATGCAACGAGTATTAAAGGGGATGAAGCAAGGCGCGTGACACAGATTTAGATAAAACGTTCGTACGTGGTGGCACCCCTCTTCGTCTCTACGCATGTGCCTTCCTCGGCTTAAGCAAAGGAATTATAGAATTAGAATCACCGATCGGGATATCCTTTTATCGTTCGGAACCACCGTGCCTTCGAATCCTATATATTTTTTCGAGGGATAATTTTTTTTAACACAACAAAGAGAGAGATACATAGATAGAGAGAGAGAAAGAGAGAGAAAGAGTGTGTGTGTGGTGTGTGTATGTGAGTGAGAGAAAGAAAGAAAGAAAGAAAAATAAAGAGAAGAGAAGAATATAATGGTTACATAGAGATAGAAATGAAGATATTTAGTGTACAGCACAACAATGAAAGGAGAAGAGGGAGGAATAGAAAAGAGAGTGAGATAGATATAGAGATAGAGAGAGAGAGAGAGAGAGAGAGAGAGAAAGAATAAAAAAGGAGAAAAGGAACGTACGTGGTGTCCAGGGTTAAAATAAATCCGTTCTTGCGTAGAAACGACGATTATAGTAGTAGCATTTAACACTACTACTAGTACCACTATTACTACTAGTTTTACTAGTACTGATATTGCTACTACTACTAGTTTTATTAGTAGTACTGCTACTACTACTACTACTACTACTACTACTACTATTACTATCGCATATACCCGTGGGATTTCCATAATTTGAATTGTAAAAGTATTCGGCGCCAATTGCAGTTCCCGAGAATTTATGCAGTCCGCCCCCGTTTCGAGTATCCGCGAGGGGCTAGAGGATGGAGGTGGTTTGCTCGCTCGAGGGAAACCGTACATGACGAATATCGGCACACGCGTTCGCCCACGTCTCTCTTTCTCTCTCTCTCTCTCTCTCTCTCTCTCTCTCTCTCTCTCTTTCTTTCTTTTTCTTTCTCTCTCTCTCTCTCTCTCTCTCTCTCTCTTTCTTCCTCTCTCTTTCTCTTTCGAATTTTACATTAGCTATCGTCCGTAGATCGTCGGTTAACAAAAAAAAAAGAAAAAAAAAGAAGAAAAAAACAGAAAAACAAAAAGAATAAAGAGAGAAAAAACAAAGAAAGAAAAAATGAAAGAAAGAAGAGAAACGCACGAAATCTCGCCTCGCGTATAAAATCCAATCGTGTTTGCAGGATTCCTGCAATTTCCCGTTGGTTCTTTTTTTTTTTCATCTTCTTTCTCTCTCTCTCTCTCTCTCCCTCTCTCTCTCTTTTCTCTTTTTTTCTTTTCTTTCCTTTTCTTTTTCTTTTTTTTTTTTTACTTTTCTTTTTCTTTTTTACATTGTTTTTGTTAACTCAAATTCACGTCGCATTTTCATTACTTTCCCATAACATCTTTTACGTAGAAGAGGATATATAAAACGATGAATAAAACTATGCGTCAGGTTCGATAATTATTTTTTCCTTGTAAAAAAAAAATTAATCGAATATAATTCGCAAAAGTGTATATTGTGCGTGTGTGTGTGTGTGTGTGTGTGTGTATGTGAAAGAAAAGTCCAAAATCCATTAATTGTAATTAATATATCGTCCGTTCGTTCGTTCGTTCGTTCGTTCGTTGACACCGTAGAAAAAAGAGTCGAGAGAAAAGCTTTATCGAGAAAGGGTATGAGGGAAATGAAGAGAAAGAAAAAAAAAAAAGAAAAGAGAATACAAAAAAAGAAAGAAAAAATGAAGGGGAAAGGAGGGAAAAGGAAAAAAAGAAAAAAAAAAGAAAAAAGAGAGAAAAAATAAAAAAAAGAAGGGAAAGGATCGTGAAGGTTCACAAGCATATGGGATCGACGTGAATTCTTCTATATGGATGTGGCTTGAGTTGCGCTCAACAGACACCCAACTTCTAAACTATACGACCCTCCTCAACCGTCGACGTCTCTCCCTCTCCCATCCCTTTTTTCTTTTCCTCCGGAGGGACAGGTGAGGAGCAGTGCATACTCCTATTACATATACATTTATATATATATATATATATGTACATACATATATACATACGTACGTACACATAGTCATGCGTGCTTAGTGCGAATGGAGAACCGAGTCCTGAAGTTCCACGTGAACGTACGGACGCGAACGGTGCACATAATGAGCCGGTGTCCGCCGGGCAGAACGAGTTAATTAATCCTCGAGAGACGAGCCGCGTTATACTCCGCTCGATAATTATGCGCGAGTGCAAGTGCACTCACACTATCATCTATCTCTCTCTCTCTATCTCTCTCTCTCTTTTTTTCTGATGCTTTCCGTTGCAGCCGATAGAACGTCCGCGAATGTCTGATGCGCGAAAAGGGTGCACGTCGATGGCTACCCTTTCTCTCTTTCTCACTAACTCACTCATTCTCTTTCTCACTCACTCACTCACTCTTTTTCTCTTTCTCTCTCTCTCTCTCTCTCTCTCTCTCTCTCTCTCTGTACACTTTTAGAATAAAAAGGGATGGCGGCAGGATCGAATTGACGAGGAGTTAAGGTCGTTACGCTCCGTTGAAAATTAAAAAGCGCGTAACATCGACGTACCAAAGGATTTCGTTACGGCGGAATAAATTTCAGTTAGAATTGTTCCCGTACAATTTGAGATATATTACAATTCTTTCTTTCTTTCTCTCTCTCTCTTTCTCTCACACATACATACATGTATACGTATACATACGTCTGTGTGCCCGTAAAAGTATCTTATTAATTTAAATATTATGGAATATAATGATAAAGAAAAGTAAAAAAGGAAAACAAAATTCAGAGACCCGATACAATATATATATATATATATATATATATATATATATATATATATATATATATGTATGTATATTATCCTGTTTAATGCCAAAAGAGTTTATAAATAATTTGTTAAATAACTTTTAATATCATATTTTAATATTATAACTTAAGTTTATTTATCAAAAATCGATTGGAAAGTTTACCGGACGTATGTGTTACCCAATATATCGAAATTCTATCGAGCCGATAAATACCTACCAGCCGTGCGAATTTAATTACGTTAAAGTTAAATTAAGGACGTCCGGTTCCGAAGGATCGTAGAATCCAATTATGATCCTCTCAATTCGTACGATGAGGACATTCGAAGGGATTCCTTAGTATACGTAAGAGTTGAAGAGGAAATCTATCTTTTTCTTTTTTCCTCATTTAGATCACGATCTTTCTCTCTCTCTCTCTCTCTCTCTCTCTCTCTCTCTCTCTTTCTCTCTCTCTCTGTTGTAAGAGAAAGCAAGACATTCGGAGCAATTATCCTCGAAACGGAAACGCACCCTAATCCTTCGAAGTCCTCGTTCTCGTCCTCTAAACCTCCACCCTCTCTAATGCTGGTGGTCCCGCGCGAACATTAACGGCATGTGCGCCGAGTGCGTGCGACGTGATTGATTTCCTCGGCGTGCAGCTAACTCGAATCAGCTTTCACGTTCGTGCATTCACGCGATGAGAAGACTAACAGAGTGTTTGAGAAACTTAGACCATTACTATATTCATCAAGCTGGTGGAATCTCTCCTCGAAAAATAATAGAAAGGCATGAAAGCAAGACAGGTAAATTGGACTCTTTCTCTTTTCCTCTTTTTTTCTTTCTCTCTCTCTCTCTCTCTCTCTTCCTCTCTCGGTTGATTATGTAAATGGTTTAATTGAAAATTATCGTAAAAATTATGCAATAGTTCTCGTTTTTAATTGAAATCCTTTTTAATTACTTATAATTACATAAACGCCGTAATAATCTCAAAATAAGAAGAAAATGAAGAAGAGAAAGAAGATAAAGAAAAAAGAAAAAAAAAAAAAAAGAAAAGCAATAATCATCGGTGGCTTTCAGCTACTTTCATAATCACAGTCAACAATTAACGAAAACGCAAGATCGTATATACGTTTATACGGCTATCTGTAGTTTATTATCTCGTTACAACGAATATTGTAATTACAATCCTGACAGCTATTGAGCGGATAAAGCTAATTTCATTTCTATCGTTTACGATTCGATCGTCCCCGTTTACCTCGAAGCTATTTGGGATTTGTGCTTGCCTAACGATTGGGTTTTCTATGGCGAATGGTTCACGCGTATCTACCGGAAACATTTGTTTCTGTATGTTGTCTGTATGTTGCTTATTGATTTGTTCGTATACATTTAGAAACTTAGAAATTAATGTAGATGGGATATTTCCAATAATTAGAAATATGCAAATAATATATATATATATATATATATATATATATATATATAAGAATTTCTAATATATCTTCCTGCTAACGTATATTATGATTTGTGAGTCTGATACGGGTACTTGAGTGACACAATAGCTGTAAATCCGATACGGGATAGCGTACAAGACAATGTTTTGCGCTTAATTAAACCGTGTTGTAAGCGAGATAATAGACTACAGTCTTGGTTGATTACTCCTCTATCTTGCTTGCTTTCTCTCTCTCTCTCTCACATTCTCTCTTTATATATATATATATATATATATATATATATATATATATATATATATATATATATATGTATTCTCTTTCTCCGAAAGGCAAGCCATACAATCGTAGAGTTTCTGCTTTTGGATTCTCTCGCTTGTTTCCTTCTCTTGTCCTTACCAAACTAATTGCCTTCCTCTAGAACGATCTAATTTGCTCCTCGTCCACCCTCTAACGACTTCAATTTTCTTCGATCGACGCAAACCCATTTCGAAAGCACGCGCCATCAAAGCGGAGAATCTAGAAGCAATATCTTAACTCGTCTTGGTAAATGGCATAGAGAAACCTAGGTAATAACTCTTTGAATATAGAAGTTCTATTCTATATATGTATATATATTTAATCTCTTACGAGAATAATATTCTATGTTGCATTCGTAAAATATACAGATTGAATTGGTAGAAATATTTTCATTCAAAAAAGAAATAAATAAATAAATATATGAAATGAGAAAAAGAAAAAAAAAGAAAGGAAAGAACAAAATTGTGAAAATACAATAATAATTGTACGAATTTTTATATATTTTTTGTAGATTAAAAATTCTATTAAAGTGTTTGTAAAATCTATGAGTCTTTAATTATGCTTAGGATTTAATTTTAAATGAAAAAAATACAAAAAGAAATTTAATTATTCAAAATTTATTTCGAGATGATCGATAATCGATAAGTTAGAATATCCTTATCAACGATTAATAATTTGATGTTATTGTTTATTGTAGAAAAAAGTTTCTAACTTATAGTTCAATAATATATTTAATATATTTTATTGATTATAAAATGTTAGGAATAGTTTTAAATTCATTTAGGCTTATTCATATTCGTTTACTATTAAAATATCGACGTTCGCAAACATAGAGAAATCATTTACCGACCGACGGTATTGTAGTTAGCTGTTATCATCACTTTCTTTCAACAAATCGAAGAGTCAATGTCGAAGTTTCTTACGATATTATTCACTACATATATTAATATTATTTCTCGAATTATTTTATTAATTAATCATAGAATGATTACCCGATAACGTTACCAGCTGATAAAAATCAAATTACCGACTGTGACAATGCGCTTTTTCCATACAGATTCCTACTTTATCATATATTACTTTTTCATACAGATTCCTACTTTATCATATATTTCTATAGTTCATATAAATCTATAGAAACATTATATTTTAACGATGCAATAATTTATTTAATTGACGTTTAATATTAATCATAAACATTTTCATTACAACGATCGACTTTTGCAGTATATAATTTTTAAAACGATATTTTCTTGCAATTAGGATAAATCAAGAATAACGAATGATTAGATAATATCAAACAATTCTAAGATATTAAAAAACAATTCGTAGAAAAATCAGTCATACATATGAATATAAGAAAATATAAGAAACAAAGAAGAAGAAGAAGAAGAAGAAAAAGAAGAAGAAGAAGAAGAAGAAAGATAACCGCGAGTGAAAGGCAGGAATGGAGGTGACGGTGACCTTTAACCTCATGAATGGTATATTCCAACGATAGTAGGAGAGTTTACGAGATGCATTTTAATCCGTCTAACTCCGTAGTATATAACACTCAAAATCGCGATTAAAGATCATCATAGAAAGCTTTGTTTGTCAATCCTTTGTTAACAAAGCAAGGAACATTAATATCTACTATATAATATTTTACTCCTATATCTTTATCTGTGTCTGTATTTTTTTCGTTACTTCTTTTTTCCTATTTTTATTTTTTTTTTTTTTTTTTTTTTTTTTTTTTTTATTGTTTTGTTACTTTTTTCTCTTTACACGGACTTTTTTTCGGTTAGAATCAGTACACCGTGGAAGAGGAAGGATGCTTAGGAAATCAGCGTTACGGCGTAAAGTCAGCAGAGCGTGAACGGGGGGGTCCTACGACACAGGATGTTCTCCTACCTTCCGTATCTTTTGCGACTCTCTAGATCCTCCTACGAGAATATCGTCTATTCGTGGAAAGATACTAGCAACTCAACGTTTTACAATAGTTAGATTCGCTTGTAAATACGTGCGAACTGTGACGCATAAAGTCTTTCTCAAGCAATGATCTTCTCACGTAGAATGTACTTAAATGTCAGTAAAAGCAACAGATACTTTTTCTCTCTCTCTCTCTCTCTCCCTTTCTTCCTTTCTTTCTCTTTATTTTGTTATTTTTTTTTCTTTTTTTTTTTTTTTTTTTCTTTTTTTGTAGCATTCTCCTTGCAATGTTTATATCCTGTTTTTTTTTGCATTTACTTCCATGCAACATGCGTAACTATTTATAATGATAAAAGGAACAAGTGAATGGATGAAAAGAAAGAAATCAAGAAAAATAAAATAATCATTTTCTTTTATATAACTACATGTACATATATATATATATATACATACAGTTATTATTACTGGATATAAGTTCTAAAAATATAATATTCGAACCAATCGTTACGAAGTATAGATGCTTATATAGATTTCGATCAGAGTTCGTTAGCGTAACGATCGCTGCCACGCTGCACTTTACACTCGAAGTATTTAAAGAGCCCACGCTTCGTAACAACAAGCAACACTTGTGTTTCGCTCTCTTAATGTACATGCATAAAGAGTAACGGTATATATGTATACATACTATATATATATATGTATATATATATATATTTTTTATATATGTATAGTGGCTTCGGTTGATGGTGAAGTAGTACAAACCATTTTTGTTTATAACTCGGATCTCCCTGTCACAGGAAGACAAGCTTTCTTCTTTCGAGCAAAACCGAGTTTCCTCGAGCGTGCCAGCGGAAATACGAAATAGTTTCCAAGTGAATCAGGAAGGCGCGAAGCAACCGTGATTAGTCTCACATTACCTGTTTCACTCTTTAGACATTGAGCTAAACGTTTATACCTGTCTGTCGACATTGTTGATGAAAAACTTCCGAGAACTGTGTCATAACAAAATAAATCTTTATTTAATTTCTCTTAAGAGTACGTTGAATCCCGTAACATTAAACTTTTGTATTAATAATAAGTTAAACAACGTTTTCTATTATGTTTCTTTCTCCCACGTCATCTTTTTCTTCTTCTTCTTCTTCTTCTTCTTCTTCTTCTTCTTCTTCTTCTTCTATGCTAAAAATAAAATATCAAGTTGTACTTAAGATAATACTGAAGAAATGATAAAAAAAGAATCGCGTAATCGGGGAAACGAGCTACGTCGTTTCTATAGACGATAATGCGCGCGAACTTGTAGGAACTGTTGTAGATAAAAAAAAAAAAAGAAAAGAAAAGAAAAAGAAAAAAAAAGGAAAAAAAGAAAAAAAAAAGAAAGATAGAAAAGACGACGACGACAACGACGACGACGACTACGACTACGACTACGACTACGACGATGACGATGTTTAAGAAAATAAAAGGAAGAAGAATGATGACGATGAAGGAGAGCACGTAGAAAGAGACTCAGCGAGGGAACAATGACTCGGTGGCGGCGTTTACAGTGGCGTATCGGCCTCAAACGATGGGGGTTGGCTCAGGTGAGCGGAGAGGGTTGAGGGGAGACAGAAAGGGAACGGAACGAGCTCGTAATTAGTCATAGTGCGATGCGCTAACAGCGGCACTCTGCAAGAGTGAACCGAGCCTTCCTTCTCCTTCTAACTTCTACTACTATCTCTTCCTCTTCTTCCTCTTTCTCTTCTATCTCTTCTATTTCTTTTTCTTACTCTCTTACCAACGTAAACTTCTTCGAAAGAAAAAGCTCGAGAAGTGCGATGATCTAACGGGTGATCCTTCGAAACTATAATTTCATCATCAGCCACGACAAATGTTTACCGATGATTTCGTTAAATATAAAAACTTTGCCACCTTTTTTACTTTTCTTCTTTGCTTTTTTCTTTATATATATATATATATATATATATATATATATATATTTATACATGTGTACGTTTTTCGAAACGAACGATTAAACTCCGACGAGTTAACGAGTGGATACATAGAAAAAGGATGACTGCTTTCGTTCATTTCAGTGTATCAGGCGGCACGTGTCGAAAGATAAAAAAATAATCGATTATACTACCCCGCATGAGAAATTCTGAGGGTTCTTTATACTGTCAAGGTGGGTTCCTGTGATAAAACAATGGACGTATCGATAACAGAATTTAAAGTGCGAACGTACGATTATACATATCTTTTGTTATTTATTATTCGCGCTTAAGGAAAAAAAAAAAAAAAGAAAGAAAAAATAGATAAATAAATAAATAAATAAATAAATAAATAAAAATAGACGAAGGAAAAGAAAAAGAAAAAGAAAAAAGAAAAAAAGACATTCGTATAGAATCCAACGAAACAGATAAGATATTGTAAGTCGTATCTCGAAAGCTTTCACACCCGCATCACCTCATCGCGCGAAATCGCAAATCCGTCTTTCCATGGAAGTTCACGTGGAAACAATTTCCCGATCCTTCTTGGAATAATTATATCGAAAATAGGTGTGCAACAAGCGAGAACTCGATTTCTTGCGAAAGCGATCCTAAAAGCGTAACGAAATCGTTTATCTTCATCCGTAGCGGCATATAACGAAGGAACGCTTGCCAAGGTGTACGTACCACCGAACTTGTTGTATATATGCCCGATATATTACGTAAAGATACGTGGCAATAAATATATTTTGGGTTAATAAATAAAAATTATATTAAATTAATCTTAATTATTATATGGATTATACAAAAGTAAGCGAGTAGAAATATAATGAAATTCATTTTATCTTAGCTTTACGCGAAATGATGATCACGAACGAGTGATTAATATCGTTGAAAAAAGGAAAAGGAAAAAAAAAAAAAAAAAAAAAGAAAAAGAATGTCCAAAAGGGACGAATAGAAAACGTTGAGCATGACAAAAAGTGACGGAGGATCGATGGTACATCGATCACGGATCATTTCTACGTGACGAACAGAAGAACAGAAGAACGAACTTCGACCCTGAGTAACTCAGTTCCTAGTCTATGAACTTCGAACCCTTTACGAGGTAGATCGTTTCACGAACATACTTATGTTTGGGAATGAAAAAAAAAAAAAAAGGAAAGAAAAATAAGAAAAAGAGAAAAAGAAGCAAAATAAAAAGGACCACGTAAAATACGTGAGTTTCCATGAACGAACGAACGAACGAACAACCAACTCGTTTTACACTGTCGATCATGAACGAACGATAGCGTGACTGTATAAACATTTTTCCCCTTTCGCAATAATTGCACGAAGCGTGGAAAACCATAAACGCATATAACTCGTGAATATTCATAAAGATCTCTCAGGGTGATATTAATTTTTTTTTAGCATTATTTTTTCTTATTTTCTTTTTTCCTCTTTCTTTGTCTTTTTCTTTTTCTTTTCGTTTTCTTTCTCGTTTTTTTCCCTCTTCTTTTCTCTCCTTTCCTCTCTTTTTTCTTCTTCTTCTTCCTCTTCCTCCTCCTCCTCCTCTTTTTCCTCTTTAAATCCATACGTAGGTGTATAAAGGATTTTAATCCCGGAGAAAACTCGTACGTAATCTATAACAACGGTGTCCAACTTCTTTTTTTTTCTCTTTTCTTTTTTCCCTTTTTTTTTTTCGCGTCCTAGATTTTCGCATTGGCTTAATTACAAACGATCTCTCGAGTTTTTACATTGGTATCTCGATTCCTCTCGATGAACACGAAGGATTAGTTCGTGATGCAGACGCATAACGGATCCAGAACGAGTCGCATCTGCGCCGGTACTAATCGATTTACGTCTCGCCCGGCTAACGGCTCTCCTTCGTAAGATCCTTGTAATCAAGCCTCGCAACTAGAAACTCATTGTATATAAGTAGAAAATTATTATTGAATTTAGCGCAATTAATATCAATACCATATGAGCAAATGATTATATCCGTTTCGTAGTGATCAACGTAGTAATAAATAATATTAGAAAAAAAAAACAAAAAAAAGAAACAAAAAAACAAAAAGAAAAAAAAAAACAAAAAAAAAAAGGAAGAAGAAGAAGAAGAAGAAGAGAAAAAGAAAAACTTACAAAACCATTTATACCCATACACGATTAAACCAATATCATCATATCATATAATATTTTGATATATAATTTTTATTATCGCATTTGATAATAAAAATTAAAATGAATATTAACGAACGAATAGCCGAGTAGTAAAAACTTAAACCGCATTGAATATGAACGCGGGCCCCATTCGATATCATTCTGTAAAGAGGGTTGCGTTGTATGGTGGCCGTCGGTATCGTTCGCGGCCCGAACGTGGAAAATAAGAGAAACGGTGATGGAAGGTAAAGAAAAAGAGAGATAGATAGATAGAGAAATAGAGAGAGAGAGAGAGAGAGAAAGAGAGAAAGAGAGAGAAGTCAAGATAGAAACGAGCGGCAAGAGCGAAGAAAAGGAGCCACGAAGCGAAGCCACGGGCGGCCAGCCGTGTCTCCGGCAAACTCGCTCGACGCTGGCGAAGAGGCTACACGCTTCTCTTCTCTTCGTCTTCCTTTATATATATATATATATCTCTCTCTATCTCTCTATCTATCTATCTATCTATCTATCTATCTATCTATCTCTCTTTCTCTCTCTCTCTATCTCTCTCTCTCTTTCATTCTCCACCTGTGCCGGCTTCTCCGGGCCATCTCGTAGGCCACCGAGAACTCCACTTACGACACATCACACGCGATGTGCGTTCTACCGGCTGGCTCCCCGTGCTCTCTATAGTGCGCTGACCTTTTTGTTAGCGCGCGAGCATCCAACGATCGGTTGGCCGACCGGCGAACCAACAGATCAGCCGACCGATCGACCGACCGACCGACCGACCGACCGATCGACCAACCGGTCGATCGGTCTGCCGGTCGGCCACTTGGAAAAATCATTCCGCCGGCTCGAGTCGGCTTTACGAGAATCGAATCGAACGCGTGCGATCTCTCATCCTCTTTTGCAAGCTTTAAGATAAACCGTAAGATCCCTGCCTACCTATCTTCTCACCCATTCCCACACCATACCACCCCATTCCCCCCTTTTACTCGGATCCACTTTACTTTAACGTGGTCCCCTCTCATACAATTTTTACAACGGCGGCTTCATTAATAAAATGAACTTCGGATAAAAGGATTGGGATCGGTAATCACGAGACTTTAAGTAACTAGTAATAAATCATGGTTTTACGTCATATTACTTCACTTTCTTTTCTTCTTTCCTTATTTTATTGTAACGTTCATTCATGGATATTTATAAGATTATCGCAGGATTGAAAATATATTCGTTAAAATAGAAAAATTGAAAAGTTCATAATATGTCTATTATCTATGACAAAGTGGACATAAGTATTCCTGTCGGTATTCGTTCGAGGTTCAAAGGTTCGATGAGTGGTTCGGTATGAGGACGAGTCCGTGTCAAATAAAGCGATTTCTTCTTTCCCATCTCTCTCTCTCTCTCTCTCTCTCTGTCTCTCTCTTTCTCTTTCTCTCTCTCACTCATTTCGCAGCTGCGGGTTTCACCTGCGAAACGGTTCGTTGGCTGCAGGCCATACCTGTTGAAGCTAGCTAAGCGGCTGTGCCCGACGTCCAACACCTGTTACAGAGAGATCTTCAACGTAGCGAGTGACTCAGGTACCACTACTAAGTCGGCACCTTATCCTAGCTTACGTATTGACGTCAAAACGAAATACTATTCGACATCGAACAACGACGAGGACGAGGACGAGGACGAGGACGAGGACGACGACAATGACTACAACGACGAAGAAGAAGAAGAAGAAGATAGCCAAGACGATGATGGACGAAAGTTTGCAAAAAAAGTTGCGCACGCTTCTTCGCAGTCACGGTTCCAAGACGGTACGTCTTGATCGTTCACCCCGTCTATACTTCTATCCTTCTCTATCTCAATGCGTTACGCTACGTAGACACGAACGCTGAACGCACGTAACGAGCGTTAGAGAACGTTCATCGTGCAGATTCCGTGGAACGCACGGAACGGTCGACAAACTTTATGCCAGAGTCAACGACACTCGTCCATCTCGTTCACCGTGACGAATATGTCTTTCGATCTAACAAAGTGTCTTTTTCTTTTTCTTTTTTGTTCTCTTTCTCTCTCTCTCTCTCTTCCTCTCTCTCTCTCTCTCTCTCTCTCTCTCTCTCTAATAAAACTGACACGATTCGATAAGATGTGAACGTAAATTTGAGGAAATAACGTAGGGTCAGGGACAACGACGCCTTTCGAATGACCAACTTCCGTCGGCCTTATACAAAGAGGAATTCGTAATGCAACGGAAGCATTTTTCTAAAGGGGTGAGTCCGGAACCGATCGTCGGTCAGGTGCATGGAAAGGAAAAATAACTAACTCAAAGATCGATCGATAAATTTTTCATTAATATTACATTAGCCAACGGTATAATAACTGATCTATCGAGTGACAGTTATTTTATATAAATTTATTCAATTCGAGAAGACAATCAGAAACGATGAAAATTTTTTACTTTAGACGACTTCTCTCTTTTACTTTTTTCGTTTCTTTTTTTCTTTTTTTTTTCTTTTTTATTATTATTATTATATTTTATAACGAAAATATTTTATAACGATCTATTAGAATCTTCGTGAAATGGCGAAAGAAAAATTGAAACTTTGAGAAATATTGATATTTATCTTAATGTTTCCGAATATGTCGGTGTAAACGAAAAGCTTGGTGCCAAGTTTGGTAATCCTCCCGGTCTTGGCGAAGCTCGAGGCATCTTGTCAAGACCTCTGCCCTTTTTCCGTAATCTCGGACGACTCCTCGGACATTTTCGGAGCATCCCACGGGATATCAGATACAAGATACTCGTTAGATACACGTCGCGCTACTCGGGAACCAGTTTTTCGTGTATAACGATTATAGGCCAACGAATGTGCCGACCTGAACTCGCGAACGTCGTAGCCGGCTCTACTTTTCTTTCTTACCACATATAAATACGAGCGTGTCCCACCGTGCCAACGCGATTAAACGCAAACATACTTTTCCTACGATCATCATAAATTTTTGTCTTTTGGGCGAGAACCTGACGGAAATCAGATCTTCTACTCGTTTCTTTGCTGACATTATGCGTGCTTATCCGATAAATCTAACGATAAGGTTGACTCTACTTTGGTCTCTCTCTCTCTCTTCTTCTCTCTGTCTCTCTCTCTCTCTCTCTCTCTCTCTCTCTCTCTCTCTCTCTCTCTCTCTATCTCTTTCCCTAGTTTCTTTAATTGTCAGATACAATTATATTTTACTATTTATCAACAGTCAAGAGCCAAGTCAATTTATAATACTAGATCTCTTCATTCGAGTAATATACTAGCTGTTTCTATTTATTTTTCCTTTACTTCGTATCCCTGCTGTACATTCTAATCAAAAACATCAGTAATCTATACTATATACCATCGTAGGAACAAGTATGTACTACATACTTGTGTAAAAGAGTATCAAAGTAATCGTCGTACGTATCGAATATTTATTACGTTCTCTTCCTGGGTCAGAGAAAAACAGAGAGAAAAAGAGAGAGAGAGGGAGAGAGAGAGAAGAAAAAAAAGAGAAAAAGTACTCAACAGGTTTCAACAAAATCGGTCCAAAATTCTTTGAATCGACCTTGCAACAGTCACAACTTCCGTTCTTTTCGGAGAAAGAGAAAAAGAGAGAGAAAGAGAGAGAGAATAAAAAAAAAACAGAGAAAAAGAACAAGAAGATCTATTAAGGTTGACTTTCCAAGAGCCATAGAAATAATTTATCTCGATATATCACGCAATCATTCATGGTACAAACGACAAGGAAGAAGTTGACCCGAAATAAACAGTGTTTTTTATATCAGAAATAATGAAAATGGAAAGGAATAAGAAAGAACTCGTTTTCGTTTTCAAGTTCTCTTTCTCTCTTTTTCTTTCTTTCTCTGTCTCTCTCTCTCTCTCTCTCTCTCTCTCTCTCTTTAGAGGAGTCGTCCTCGTCACGACATTGTCCAGGATCGCGTGGCCGATCGCATTGCCGACCACGTTAAGGTGGTGCCGCCGCATTACCCGACCCTCGTGAGTACGCAAAGACAGTCCCAGGAACACGAAGCTTTCGTCGCCTAGTCAGAGAGACCGTAGAAAGAACGTTTGAGAGATATTCCCTGGGTTACGGGATGAAAACCAGTTTCTTCTCTCATCTCGAAAGCGACGCGTGTCTACATAGCTAAGTGTCAACCTCTCTCTCGCTCCCTCCCTCCCTCTCTCTCTCTCTCTCTCTCTCTCTGCAACTATTCCTCCAGATATAATATCACATCTCAAATTCATCTCTACCACCATCCATTTTCTTTTCTATCTCCATCATTCCCTTCCTCCTTCCTCCTCCCTTCTCCCTCTCTCTCTCTCTCTCTCTCTCTCTTTCTCTCTCTCTCTCCAGTGTCGTTTTTATTTATAACCAAAGCGTCCTCGAACTGTTTGTTCCTCTACGTTGCAGCCGGCCAACATCGGTCGCGAGACAACATTTCGTTACTTTCCTACTTCCTTTCTCTTCCCCAGGCATGGGCGAGCACCTGTCGAATCAAAAGGTCGAGACCAGTGCCAAAATGCACTTTCCACAACGTGATATCCTATTCTGGCTACCTCCCAACGACGAAGACGATGACTACAACGACTACGACGACTATGACGACTACGACGACGTTTGAATTCTTTATTATTTTTCCTTAAACTCTGTCGTACCGCATTACGTTGTTGGTATACCCGGAGAGACATTGAGCCGAGGGGGTGGGAAAGAAGTAAAATAACAAGGAGAGACGCAGATTGTTCTTTTTTTTTCTCTTTTCTTTCTTTCTTTCTTTCTTTCTTCCTTTCTTTTTTTTTCTTTTTTTTTTTTTTTTTGTTCTTTCCTTTATTTTCGTTGGAAGATACTGAAAGATATCCATTGTCCTAGCGCGTAACTTCGAAAGCGAGTGGACGTGACTCGGTTAGAAAACGAGTTGGTACAAAAGGATTCATGGGATATTCCTTCCTCACCCCTTCCCATCACAGCCCACTCCCGCTCTCCCAAACGAGATGATGAATCATACGGGATTAACTTCGTTTGTTGTTCATCATCGATATATTTGCGTCGAGTAATCAGGAGAATCTTTCTTCGAGTAATCACGAGCGCCTTACCGTATATACATAAATACAATACATGCATACATAGATAGATATATTCTCGTTGGTGACAAAATGTCTCTTGATATCCATAGACGGATTATACGATCTCTATAACCATGTAAATCAAAGCCACAAGCCACAAGAGTGGTGATAGCAAGTAGACAAAGAAGTTCTCTCGTTGTCCAAGCCAGTTTCAAACTACGAAAAATAACGATAAAAGGCAACGAAACGCATCCAGATCGCTTGGGTAGCTTTATCATCAACCCCATGAAGAAACTTCAGCATTCCTCCACGAAGAAGCTAACGTAGTTTAGAACGGTCTAGGTTTAGAACGACGATGGCGGCGTGGCCGAGGAATTCGAATCCCAACCATCTGCTCTAGCTGCTGAGTCTGGTACTTAGAGAGGCTCTCTCTCTCTCTCCTATTTCCCCTCTTCCTTTTACTTCTTCCTTCTATATTCCATCTCTGTATCCTTCTTCTTCTTCTTCTTCTTCTTCTTCTTTCTTCTCCTTCTGCTTCTCTCCTTATTCTTCTTCTTCTTCTTCTTCTTCTTCTGCAGTTGCTTCTTCTTCCTCTTTTCCTTCTTGCCTCCTAAGGCCAGCGTTACGGTGCCGAGTGTCCGGTTAATGCACCTGCGTTACTCACTGTATCTAGCGAGTGGTACAGTACGAAGATAGGAAGAAAGGAAAGGAACGGAGGAAGAAGGAAGAATGGAAGGACACGGTGGACAATCATGGCGCTTCTCTTCTTTGGTATCCGCGTGGGGTACCTCAGGATATACCATCAGGATGACGTACGAAAAGTATCTTCGAAAGAGATCAAATCAAAATTGTTCCAAGTCTTTTTGCTCTTTAAACTTGAGCAATTTCGTAACTCGTTATGCGTGTGAACTTTCGAAGGTAAATGACTCGTAAAATACCGTGAGAAATACAGATGAGGATGGACCATACCGACGTACGGTTTCCTTTCAATGTCACCTTCATTAAAAAAAATTAGCAATCTTTTTCACTCTCTTCTCTCTCTCTCTCTCTCTCTCATTCTCTTTTTTTATCTATCTATCGCTATCTCTATCTGTGGCACTAACTCTAATATAAAAGCTTACATTATGGACCGACCAGTTTCAGAGATAATAAACTTTATATACATATATACATATATATGATTTAAAATCGTTTTATTTTATTGGTAAAAACTTTTATTAATGCGTTCTCATCATTTTACTTGATTTTCTTCTTTTGTTAGTTCGTCTAGGCCCCTATAATTTATCGCTTGATTGCAGTTACCGTTTTCGCTTTACGGATGATCGATCTAAATCGTCGGATAAGGAAGAGGGAACATATCGTACAAACTTTGTGAAAAATTCGGCTAAACTTTCTTTTCGTAGGGGAGAAAATTTCTTTCTCTCTCTCGGAATGAAAAACTCAATCTCAAGGAGAATCTAAAAGAGCAAACGGTAATTTGGATTTTCGTCAAGGAGGATGGGATCAACGATCTCTCTTGATAGTTTCATGGGAGATAAGAGGACGGTCTCGAAAATTACGACGTTCAATTCCGGTATTTTCCTCCTTTTATTCCGTCGCTTATTTACCTCCTCTTAAGTTCTCCCGCGCTATTCCCTTCTATGCACCAATTCATAAAGTCCCTGGAGCGAGCCTAAGCGCTCCACTAACTCCGACTCGGCAAGTCGCTGACCTCGGGGCTCAGCCGTGCGCATCAGCTGCATTTCTCCGTGTACATAGGCCAGTTGCTTGCCGCGATAGTCATGGTAATCCAGCAGAAGAGCCACGAAGAGAGGGTTCTAAAACCACTTCGGATATGGTCGAAGCTATGAGAAAGCTCAGAGAAATAAAAGGAAGAGAATAAGGTGGAAAAGGATAGATAGAACATAGAAGAGTTCGTTTTTAAATTAATCGAAGTAAATTTCGTTTCTTTCCCTGAGTCATTTGATGACACGTCGGAAATAAAGAGAACCTTCGAATAAAATGGAAAGAAGACAAAGACGGGCACACGTGCTACCGTAAATGAGTGTCAAATCTGAGAACGTCGATAATTGCAAAGCTAATTATCACGGATTTAATAATTTGGCGAAGACTTTATGAATGTGTGACCTTGTCGTTCGAAGGGGTCTCTTTTGTTCGCGAATATATGAAAGAGTTAAAGAGGAGAAGGGAAACGAAGAGAATGTGGAAAGGAAGAACTGTGGTTTATTCTTTTCAAAAAATTTAATGACGATTTCTTTTGATGCCAAAGCAAAGATCCCATATCTGCGGAACTGGCGAATGCTCAATGATGGAAGGTGAGCACAATATAATACTACCTATATGTTCTCTCTCTCTCTCTCTCTCTCTCTCTCTCTGTCTCTCTGTCTCTCTGTTTCTCGTGCGATAAATGAGCTATAAAGATTGCCTTCGAACAGGAGGAAGGGAAAAATGAAGGATCACCTGTCGTAATCCGTGTCCATCGGGGTCCTTGATTCGTAAAGGTTCTTCGCTCTCTCTCAGAAGCCGCCGGTGTAAATTCTATCAAAGTCTATCTTGCTCTACGACGCGCTACGGACGTACCCCGTACCACCACGGTTACACGTGAAAAGTCACGCTCTGTTGGATTCAGGTATAGTTAGTCTTTGATCTACCGGGTGATCTATTATCATGTTCCTATGTCTCCAACCAAGTTCTTTGTTTTCATATTATCTTCCTGATGAATTTCCATAAAGATTTATCAAAGTTCAGCATTGAATGGTACGTAGGTAGATCGTATAAGACTCCCATTTAAATGCAAAACTAAGAGAAAATAACAGTACCGCATTAACCGGAAATATTAATACAATCATTTCCTATCCTCCTGGCCTGATGCCGGGAGTTTCGAAAAAAAAGAAAAAAAAAAAGAAAAAGAAAAAGAAAAATCAAAAAGAGCATAACAATAAAACCAAGAAAAGCAAAGAAACTTTGTCCGGTGACGCAAGCAAATATAATCGGTAAGGATGACATATTAGAGACAATCAAATGATACGCTTTAAACATTTCATCCTGTATCATTAGGGAAAGAGAGTACGGTGTTCGGTAAGAACGATCATCCATTATAATCTCGACCATTGAAGCAACATCGTCGAAAATTCGTCGAGAACGTATTGTAAAATATAAAGAGAAATATCTAAAAATAGAAAAGACAGATCTCTACGCCAATGTACGGTACGATCACGTCTCTTTCGAACGGCGGAAGAGGCTCGTCTTTATCCGTACTTCTCGATCACTCTGTACGTGCACGTATCCCGTACACGCAGCGTGGCCAGCAGAGGAGAGCTCTTGCTATGCCGTTGGCCTATTCGCTCATTCCGAGCTGAGTCACACACAGCGCCGTGTCTCCTATCTTCGTTCCACTCACGCCTTCTCTCTCTTTCTTTGAGAAGAGAAGTCGTGTTGGGAGGGCGCGGGGCCTCCTCCCCACCAGCACCATTACAACCACCAGCTTCCCTCGGCCCTAACGCGCTCGGCCCTTACCGCTTTTACCCCCACCACTAGGGTCCCAGTACTCGGGCCTGTGCCCCTTTCCCGCGGGCGAGAAGGGCCGCAGGCTGACTCTCGGCCGACCCACACCGACTCGCCAACCACCCAGCCGGCCCACTACTCCTTCTCTCTTTTTCTCTATAAATGTGTTCTCTTCTTCTCTCTTTCTTTGTCTGTGTACATGTCTCTCTCTCTCTCTCTCTCTCTCTCTCTCTCTCTCTCTCTCTTTCTCTCTGTATGTTTATGTATGTGTGTGTGTTTGTATGCTGCCGCTCGGCTCGAGTTTACCTGGCGTTACCTGCTAGCTCGCAGCCTCAGTTCACTCACGTCACTTCGAGCAACCGGTTCGCTGCTCTCCCGCTCGCGTTCTCCTCTCGTACTTGACTTTAAATACCTCCTTCGGGGCCTGTTCTTTCTCTTCCTCCTTCCTTATTCTTTCTTCTTTCCTTCCTTTCTTTCCCTTACGAAAGAATTCTGTATTTCTTTCTCTTTTCGTCAACGTGTCTCGAAGCACCTGTGGATCCTCGTCGTCGTCGTCATCGTCATCATCATCGTCATCGTCATCGTCATCGTCATCGTCATCGTCGTCATCATCGTCATACTCTCTTCTCAAAGTGCTGCTTACGTTCAACGAGAGAGGACAGTGAAACGAAAGAGGAAAGGAGGTACTTGGTTGGTACCAAGCAAGAAGAACAGGAGAACAGATTCTTTTAAAGATATCTCTTTTATCCTTCTCTCTCTCTCTCTCTCTCTCTCTCTCTCTCTCTCTCTCTCTTGTTCTCTCCTTATCTCTATCCTTCTCTATTTCTCTCAACTGAGTTAGCTCGTGGGAGATACCTTAGAGATTGGCTCTGAACGACCATCCTAGAACGACGACCATGAGAATGGAAAGCGTTTCGCACGGAGGGCACTCGATTGATATCGATCGGAACGCTCTCATTGCCTCTTTGGTACCTGCCTCGCCTGGTCCTATGAGCATAGCAGGTAACAACGATGACGTTCGAAGACGTAAGCGAGGATTATCGAGAAACAGGTATCGCAAAAAGTATGGGTTCTAAGATGGATGAAGAGGATATGTGTACGTATATACATATATATATATATATATATATATATATATATATATATATATATATATACACTGGGTGTCCCGATTTTATCGAACGCGAATACGAATATCATCTAAATTTTATCGACGATAGATCTATAGCTAGATCTAAAAAATTTATTTATTATCCCATTGTAATAAACCCCCCACGATGTTCATTAATAACTTAGATGATAATCGTATTTTCGATTTCGAAGAAAAATCAAATTAATTTTCGATAGTTTTTAAGGAAGAAAAAAAGAAAGAAAGAAAGTTGGTAAATAAATTTTTTGTCGGCATTTAATCTTTTTTTGTCGGGGTATCTACGTGGTACTTACATAGCCTCGTCGACGATGATCAAGAGGGATAAGAATTCGCGTTATCAAGCACGGAAGTCGACTCGGGAATGTCTTCACGTACGGTAAGATGACACCGTTAAAGGCCGGGCACGTATCGCATGAGATAAAGCATCGCTCGTTGTATCTTCAAAAAGAACGAGAGAGGAAGAAAGGCAGAGAAAGAGAGAGAGAGAGAGAGAGTCGTCAACCCGATTCTCGAAACACATGACGGACTTCTTCGGTAGAAAAATATCCTCGATTTTTCACAACGTTTTAGCCGCAAAAGTCTTAACGGTGTATATCTCGGTTCAGATCGGCGAGCACACGTCGTCGCGAATTACGTCCGACGTAATCCACGATGATACATCATCCGTCTTTTCAAATAGTTTCGCCTCGGTCAGACAAGATCAGAATTCGGATCGGTAAGTTTTCTTAGCGAGGGAAAGAAAATCGCAAATGATCCACACTAAGATCCAAGGTCGCAATGATTGAGATACGATCGTCCCGTTCAATAGTTTTAGGAGAAACGAACGAATCGACTTCCGGATCTCGCGCGTAGTATCTTTTTATCTCCTTCCACGATCACCAGTGAAATCTATTTCTTTACCTCGCTTGGTTTCTCAACGGTTTCTCTTTCTTGCGTATCTCTCCGAGATTTTCATCGGGTCAGCGTCCGCTCGTACAACACCGTTATTCCTCGGCTTCGACCTCGCTGCGAAAAGAACCACCGACTGGCAAAGAGAAAGAGAGAGAAAGAGAGAGAAATCAAGAACGAAGTAAAGTAGAAAAGGATCGATACGGGAAAGCAATACCATTCAAAATTCGCGGACTCTGTTACCTACTCGTTATCCAATCGAATTTGTATTTCCTGCTTCGCGAACTACAAGTCTCACCGATCATCGTTAAAAAGAAAAACAGAGAGAGAGAGAGAGAGAGAGAGAGAGAGAGCGAGGGGGTGAATGGGAGAAGAAGGGAACGAGCGAGTTCCACTCATTAGCGTTGCCTCCGTAATTCGGACTGCGCGCTTCAAATTGCTACGTAAATAAATGCGCAAGGAAACGTGTCAGGTCATAAATAGAAATACCGCGAAAATTTAATAGTAAATTCTCGTGGTAGCGGTCGTAGCGGTCGTAGCGGTCGTAGCAAAAACTTTTAATTCCATTTCTCTCGGTATTTTTCTCGACGACCTTTTTTCAAGTCATGTCGGAAAATTTTCATTTGGAAAGGAAAAACAAATAAACGCAAAGGAAAAACAAATAAATAAATTATTGCAGAGACAAAAATTAAAACGAGTAGTAATGGTAGAGGAGATGAAAAAAAAAAAGGAAGGAAGGGATATATATGTATATATATGTATATATATATATGTATATATAGAGAGGTATAAAGAAGCGTATGGCAGGTTACTCGAGAAATCTTGAATGGCAATAAAATAGTATGTCGATGATGAGAATTGTAATAGTGTATGATATTTATTGCTCGGTAAAGATAGAGATAGAGAGAGAGAGAGAGAGAGAGAGAGAGAGAGAGAGAGAGAGAGAAAGAGATAGAGATAGAGAAATAGAGAGAGAGAGAGAGGGAGAGAGAGAGAGAAGAGGAGAAAATTAAAAAAAAAAAAAGAGAAAAAAAAAAGAAAAAAAGTTCCACTCACGATCCATCCACCTCGGTCGGGTGCGCTCTTATAGTAATCGTTTCGCGAGAATTCGCTCGCGTAACGCGAATAGCTTCGTTCGTTTCCGAGAGCAAATCTATGTCGTGATTTAATAAGGTTTCGAAAGTCACGAAGGCACGGAGCAGAACGTTAGGTCCGCTAGAGGAGGCCCCTTTGGTATTTTATTGTTTTCAATCCTTCCCTCTGTCGTCTCTATTCCCTCGCTCTATATTTCTCTCTATCATTCTTTCTTCTAACTCCCGTTCAAACGTTCCCTCGCTCCAGATAACAGATTGCGTCATTCCGTCGTAATCCTTTCGTCGTGGCATCCGAACGTTCCTTGGTTGGCGCTTCCGAAAAGTTTTCCTTCTTGGCCTTTTTTTTCTTTTCTTTTTCTTTGTCTTTTTTTTTTTTTTTTTTTTTTTTTTTTTTTTTTTTAATTCAAAAATAAAAAGAAAAACAAGGAAAGGAAATTCCAAGCGCAAGGCTATTCTCAGAAGAAAAAGACATTCGCCGTAACTCCTTCGATACGATTTACTCGTCAAGGTAGAAACAAAAAAAAATGAGAATTCCTTCTTTCGGTAAGAAAAAGACGAAGACGAAGAAGAAGAAGATGAAGAAGAAGAAGAAGATGAAGAAGAAGAAGATGAAGAAGACGAAGACGATGAAGACGAAGACGAAGAAAGAAAGAAAGAAAGAAAGAAAAAAAAAAGGAGAAGAGAAAAATCAAAGTGGAACGTAAATCGAATCGTCTCGCGCCGTCCACGGTTGGGCCGCGATGCGTTCCTGGCTTAACAGGTAAAAAGATAGAAGTAGACGAAACTAGTCTGGACGATGATGTAGCAAAATTGTACCGTGGGACGACGTTATTTCTCGTGTCTCCTTATCCAGGAACACTCGTCTCTCTCTCTCTCTCTCTCTCTCTCTCTATCTATCTATCTATCTATCCATCTATCTCTATCTCTATTTCTATCTCTCTTTTCTCTGTTAGAGTTGAAATAAGGCTAAAGGAGAACGCAAGCGCGATCTTTCTCGCCGAGGAACGAATCAACGTGGAATCGAAACGAGTAGAACCGCCGCTGAGTGCGAGAGACGTGCGTAAAAGAAGGGAACCCGTGCGGAGAGATATCACGTGGAACCTGTTCGCCAAGATTCAAAGAGGAAGAGACAGGAGGAGAGGAAAAGAAGAATGAGAAAGAGAGAGATAGGAGAGGAAAAACGTCGGCCCGAGTAAGAGAGAGAGAGAGAGAGAGAGAGAGAGAGAGTACGCGTTTCCTTACGGCACGCACTCTCGCCGACGAGAGAACCTTTCTCGCGCACGTGCGAATCGACCGAATACCGCGAACGCTCGGGATAAAAAAAAAAAAAGAAGAAGTAGAAAAAAAAAGGAGAAAAATAAAAAGAAATAAAAAATAAAAAATTAAAAAAAGGAAAAAGAAGAGGAAGAATAAAAGAAAAAAGAAAAGTATAAACACGTACTTACTTACTAACGCAAAAAGAGAGAAATAAAAAGTAACATGTATTCCGCGACACGAAGTATTGATACGTGCGACTTATGGCAAACAACAAGTGGATTCTCCTGTCAATTTCCCATTTGCGAAGTCCGTCATACGTCGTTTGGTCTTTACCAATGATCTTTTAAAAGACGATCTTTTTTTATCTTTATTTTCTTCTTTTTATCTTTTCCTTTTTTTTATTTTTTCCTTTTCTTTTCTTTTATCTTTCCTTTTTTCGAATCGTTCAGAGATCATGCCGACGATCGGAATTATTTTTACTGGCACGTCGGACGGACGGACACGTGTGAATGTATTTAAAAACACGTACACCTGTTACATATTTCAATAATAGATATTATTAAATATAATATTTATAGTTCATACACATTATCCGTTCTCATTATGGATTCAAAATAATTACAAATGTATATTCATTGACGCGTTCATTTTTCATCGATGAAATAATGTTAATCGTTAATTGTAAATATGCGGATGCAGAGAAAAAAGAAAGGAAAAAAGAGAGAGAAAAAGGAAAAAAAAAGGAAAAAAAAAGAAAGATAAAGAAGAAGAAGAAGAAGAAGAAGAAGAAGAAGAAAAGAAAAAGAATGAAGATACGACGAAGCTCGTTAAGTGCGACAACGTCTAAGTTGATCCATAATCGATCTCTTCGCATCGCCGTCCCTAAGAAGCTTGCCAAGGTTAGCACCCTTATTACCAGCAAATCGAAGCTCGCTTCGTAAATCACCGACGCGTGGGCTGACGTGGCGAAGAAAAGGATGACGGACATAAAAACCGATCGTCGTCTCTTCGTGCGGTTTGCGCGTGTAAGTAGACGAGCTCTTTAAAGTTCTCCCGATATAAATAACTTTAGAATTATCGTCGTTTTCTCTCATATAACTACTTCGCACGTTAAGATGGATTATTAAAAGATCCTTATTATACTACTTCCTGGTATAGATTAAAAATGATAAAATCCTCTTTTCCTTTCTTTCTTTCTTTCTTTCTTTCTTTCTTTTTTTTTTCTTCTTTTCTTTTTTTTTTTTTTACGATTAAACAAGACATTCAGAAGCGTTGGTAATTATTCCTCTTTCAAATACAGACGTTGGAAAGATCGGAACACCGTTATTTCAGTATCTTATCTTCCTCTTTCTCTCTCTCTCTCTCTCTCTCTCTCTCTCTATCTCTCTTTCACTCCTTATTTTTCTTTCTTTGCTTCTGAAAGATTCGAATGAATCGTGAGAACAGAAACGACAAGACGACCGGAAGAACGTCTTGAGAACTTAGATAGAACGAACGCTTGCGAAATAAAGAAAGAATCGCGGATGCACATATACCAGATTGTAAAACGTCTCTACGCGTGAAGAAGATGCGCGCACGATGTGAGATTCGAATCGTGAGAACACCGCAGGAAAACTCGAATAAACGAAGTAACGTCGAACGGACGTAAGCTAGACCGCGGCTTGTTGTTGGCTTTCTCCGTTTTACGAGCAAATCCTTTCGCGGTGATGGTGGTCGAGACTTGCGAATAGAGTTGGGAGATCGCGTCGGTTACAACTTGTGTTGGCTTTGATTTCAAAGAGAAGAAAAGAGATGAGAAGGAAAGAGAAAGATAGAGTGATAAAGGGAAAGAAAGAGAGAGAGAGAGAGAGAGAGATAGAAGTTGCTCGTAGAAAAGGACGACGAGTTTTTCGATCGAATCGAATTTGGATTCTTTCGTTCAGATTTCAATCGAGAAGTATGTGTATGTGTAAGAAAGAGAGAGAGTGAGAGAGAGAGAAAATAAGAAGAAAACTTGGAGGTAATTTCTTCGGCAAGATTAGCGGTCTCGAAAGTGCCTAACAAACAATCGAAAGCACTTGGCACGAAACAAGAACGGTAACGTGGGGGCTTTGCGATCGACCTCAAGATCTTGCTCGTAATCGATTCGCTTTAGCACACTGTGACAACGGCCTTTAACGTCTCGACTTAACTCCGGTGGTGGTTAGCCGTGGGAATTCGATTTAATTCTCGTTGGAATGGGGAATAAGATGGGAGGATGGGCGGGGATGCGAAGAGAAAGAAAACGAACAGAAGAGAAACAGAGAGAAAGAGAGGAGAGAAAGAAGAACGAAGAAGAGTAGACAACGAGAAGCCCATCGAATAAATGGAATCGGTGAGAAAGATTCGAGGGTGGGAGCGAGCGTATCGAGATGGAAGAAAAGAAAAGAAAAATATAAGTATAGAAAGAGTAAGAACGTAACGACGAAAGAGAGAGAAAGGGAAACAGAGAGAGAGAGAGAGAGAGAGAGAGAAAGAGTATATGCGAGTACACGAAGGATGATGCCGAAGGAAGAAAAGAGGAGGAGGGCATGAAGGACGAGCAATGGAGAACGTTCGCGGAGAACGAATCGTGGTGGCGCATAGTCGCGAGATTCAGCAGACACCGCTTCCGGGAAGAACCGTCGATCCGTGACGGAAGAGTAAGAGAGAGAGAGAGAGAGAGAGAGAGAGAGAGAGAGAGATTACCGACATGGGCAAAACGCAAGGAGCGTGGAATCCGCGCGACGATCGTTTCTTCTTCTTTCTCCTTTTCTCTCTCTCTCTCTCTCTCTCTCTCTCTTTCTTCTCTCCTCCTTCATCTTCTCTTTCACTTGTCGGCTCTTCTTTCGATCTTAACTCGAGAGAAGGAAACGAAAATATCCTCTCGACTTGCCACGAAACGTGTCTCCTCTTTGTTGCAAGCCGACAGATATCTTCTTCCTCTCTTTCTATGATCGAGAGAACGAATTTTTATTTTCCTTTTTCTTCTTCTTTTTTTTTCCTTTCCTTCTCTTTTTTCGTTGTCTTCTTTTCTATTTTTATTATCATTATTATTATTATTATTATTACTATCTTACCTTTTTTTTTTTACTTTTGTTCTTTTTAATTCATTTTATTATTACACATGTAAACTCCTCCTCCGCGACCCCTCCCTTCCTGTCCCCCCCCCCCATCACCATCACCATCACCACTATCACCACCCACACCACCAACACAAACCTAAGATTTCACCCTCTTGTCAGATTGTAATGAAGGATATAAACAAGGGTGAGCATATAAAGCTCGATGTAAAATATCGATTCGCTAGTGACGAAAATACGTGACAAAGGTTCGATCACGATGCAAGAAACCAATGGTACTCTGTTCTGCATGATCGATGCTATCGCACGAACGCGAACGAGACCGTCGTCGTACCTTTTACAAATCGCTCGTAAATGTTCGAGATAAGAAAATTCGCTGCTCCGAGTTTTGCCTTTCCCCTCTTTGCTTTGAGAATACGACTTTGAAATAATAGACCGCGATAAATCGCGAGTCGAAGTTTAACACGTTGAAGTATTTATTTCTTTTTTTCCTTTTTTATTTGTCGTTGTTGTTGTTGTTGTTGTTTTCTTCTTCAGAAGCTGGATATCTTCTACGACGAATTTTTCAAGCGAAGAGAACGATAAGAAGGAAAAATTATTTTTCATGGAAGACCTTCTTCTTTCTTCTGGCTTGGATTCTGTAAATGGCACTGGAAGAATTCACGGGGGTTTTAAGCGATTGGCCCGTGGAGCTCCCGTGTCATACACAGCGTCCGGCCTTCCAGCGTTGCAATTAAATCGTTCTGCCGATAAGGAACACAAAACCGGAAAAGAAATTACCTGGCCGTCGTCATTGTTTCGTATAATCTCTATCGGTTCATTCAAATACGAAACTTTCTTATTTATCAGCCCTTTGGACCGAAGTTATATTGAAGATATGAGAAAAATCGATTCGATTCAACAGAGATTCGAATGAATGGAATCGCAGCAATCGAGGATCATTGAATCTCGATAATATCATATTCTTTTGGAATCGTCAATGATATCGCATGTAAGTATACTACACATATCTACATATTTATCAATTGCCGATAATTTAGTCGATTTTTTCTTTTCTTTTTTTTGTCTTTTTTTTCTTTCTTTTTTTTTTTTTTTTTGTTGATCTTGCAACGTAACCATTGATCGGCCGATATCTTTCGGATAAATCGGGTCAATTTTTCATGAGACTCGTAGGGGGCTCATCCGGTCGTCCACGTGGATATTCATTCGACTTAGCAACGAGGAGAAACGAGCAACGACCTCCGTCTCGTCGGAAGGCACGCAGTAGCGGCTCGACTTTACTCGATTCGAAAGGATGGAAGGTGTAATACCATGGGAAGAAAAGAGGGATAGAAAGAGAGAAATATATATATATATATATATATATATATATATATATATATATATATATATATATATATATATAGAGAGAGAGAGAGAGAGAGAGAGAGAGAGAAGAAGAAAAACAAATAAAGAGGGAAGAAAGATGGCGAACTCGCTGGAGTCTACATTTACTTTTCTTTGGAAAAAATTGAAGGCTAGCAAGCGAGATATGGCGCTCGGTCGATGGCAGGTGGACTGGCATGGAATCGATATTTGAATGCAAGGTGAGTAACGCGATCGCGAGTTTAACTCGTGTCGAGAAGGGCTACGTTAACGGTGTCCATCGTTTTCGTAAGGTAACATAATATTTTGTAAGCGCAAAGTTAAGCCGCTATAGAGAGTCGATAACATAACTTACATACATACAATGACATACACACACACATACACACACACACATATATATATACACAAAGCTAACCATATAAGTAAGAACCATACTTTGAATTTTATTACCGAAGGAAGAAGTTTAACCATTTTACGAGGGTGTCTCTATCGGTTAAATGTTCTTCTTTAACAGTACTACTAGTAAGTTCGAAATCCTCTTATTTAACAGACCAACGGATAGATACACTCGTCCACATATTCTCTTTCATTCTTCACCGTCTAAATGAGGATCGTTATGAAACATCCTTTTTCCTTGCTTTCGACATTATTCTAAGCATTAGGTCGACGCTATCTATATCTATCTCTCTCTCTCTTTTTTTTTTTTTTATCTAACAACGCTCGATGTTTTTTTTTTTTCTTTTTTCTTTTTTCTTTGTTCCTTCTTTCTTATTCTTCTTCTTCTTCTTCTTCTTCTTCTTCTTATTCTTTTCTGTTAACCTCATTACAATGAATCAGGTATCAACGTCCCTCAAATATTACCATCTTACCAGAATTATTTTATTTCGACTAACGTTATTTTTTTTTTACGTACATTTATAAATACGTACATACGCGTGATTATATTTCGTTTCATTTTAAAGATAGAGATAACTCTAACAGAGAAACGAAATATATTATCTAACCGTTTCTCTCCCACAACGACTTCCTCCGTCTTCGTTACGTAAAACGTGCACGGAAAGATAAGTACTAATAAAGTTGCTTCATAAAATAATGCAAAGTATGTACGTACGATTGGGTGGGATGGGATGGCGAGGGGGGGGGGGCGGGGGTAGATAGGTGAAGGACAAGAACAAATGTCGACAGTATAGGAATACAAGAGGAACCCTTCGTTGTTTTTTTTTTCTTTCTTTCTTTTTCTTTTTCTTTTTCTTTTTCTTTGACAAAGAATTTTCGTAGACTCGCGAATATAACGGAGATGAATTTTACGAAGACCGACAACGACCAACGCGAATTACTCGCATGGAATATACGATCGTTTGGAATTCGCGAGGCTACCGTACAAACCTCATGGAGGACAATCGACGGATTCGACGAAGTATGTATCATAATAGCGGCGCTTTGATTGCCCGTTGCGTCACACCTGTTGCCACATAAGCACCTATGTATAGAACGCATACATATACATATAAACGCCACGTGATGACAACGACCGTGAAAAGCCTCGTTTCTCGACGTTGATTATATCGACGATCTCGTGCGATCGATCGATGCGGAAAAAAGAAAAAGAAAAAGAAAAAGAAAAAGCTATAATGAAAAGAACTTTTTTCATTAATATGTTTGTATCTAACAAAGCAAAAACGAAAAAAAAAAGAGAGAGAGAGAGAGAGAGAGAGAGAGAGAGAGAAGGTTCCGCTGTAAAGAAAAGAAAAAAGAAGAAAAAAGAAGGAAAAAAAAAAAAAGTCGACCGGAACAGAGCAACGATTAAATTTATTTATTTTTTTCTTTTCTTTCTTCTTTTTTTTATTTTCTCTTTTTTTCTTTGTAACGTTCGAAAAATGTATTCCTATTTCTCTATCGAACTAAAACAATGTTCGTATCTTTCAAAAGGAAATTGAGATAAAGAAAAAGAAAGAGAGAGAGAGAGAGAAAGAGCGAGAGAGCGGGAGAGAGTGTGAGAAAGAAAGAAAATAAAAAAAAAAACATGTATGCGCTACACCGAGCGTAAAAAAAGTGTCTCCGGTGATACTTGGAAATCCGCTTGTTTTAGGGCCTGACTTTTTAAAGTCCGATAACGATCACGCGTTCATTTCCGTTAGCCCTGAAGCGGGCTTCCGGTGTCTCCCACGCCGTCACGTAACCGCTCCCCGTTGATTTTGTAAACGTCATCATTGTATCTTATCATTGGTCAAGTGACGGCTCCATTCACGGAAGAAAATTTTAACGATTTGAAAACATGAAAATTGTTAAACGAAATATTTATTTCGTTGTTTATTCGGATAAAAAAAAAAAAAGAAAGAGAAAAGATGAAAAATATGATTGAAAAGAAGTAAGATAATGTTTCATAAGAAAATTGATAAAACTCGTTTGAGATAAATCTTGACAATTTTCTTACAATCGAAAAAAATAATCGCCATTTTGCGAGATAGTTGACCTGAGAAAGGAATTTTTGTCGATCGTCATCGTCGATAAAACACCTCGGTATTCGATCGTGCTCGCTTCTCTCAGGAATCTTTCGATCTTATTGTTCGTGGGCAGCAAGGCAGAAAGCGGTGCTTCCGGTTTCAGGTTGGCTTGTGCACGTTTGCTCGGACGAACGGACAGGCCTGGCTGCATCCTGATCGTCCCAGGTAGACACCTGCTCCACATTTTGTGTATAAATCGAGCCAAGGTCTCGACTTAATGCGTCGTGCCTTTTTCTGCCCTCGAACGAAACATCTTTCTCTTTTTCTCTGAAAAAAAAAAGAAAAAGAAAAAGAAAAGAAAAGAAAAGAAAAAGAAGAAGAAGAAGAAAAGAAAATAACAGGTTCGTCTGGAAAGAAATCGACGTGTCGAATAAATACCCCCTTAAAAAAAAAAAAAAAAAGTTTCTTTTTCTTTTATCATTCCTTTCTTTTCTTTTCTTTTCTTTTCTTTTTTTTTTTTTTCTTCTTTTTTCCTTTTATCGACATCGATCCCTCCGATGAACATTTGTTATTTAATATAAATCTAAATTGTTCTAATTTGTTTTTCGCTCGTTTCGCAGATGAAAAAGAAAAGAAAAGGAAAAAAAGAGAAAAGGAAAGGAAGAAAAAGGATGGAAAGAAAATAAAAAGGGAGAAAAAAAACCGGTCAACGTCCGTCTTTCGAGCAACGAGATTGGACTCATTTGAAAATTGTCGCAGAACAGGAAGAGGATAACTCGCTACGGAACCGGAAGTTGTCGCCGGCCTCGTTACTGGGAAACTTGAAAAATATTGTAGATCATGAATTCCCTGGGAACCACCGATCCGACCTACGCGCCTTCACACGCGCGCTCGTGCGTGCGTGACACGCGAACGGCCATGACTAGCCCCCCCCTTCCACCCCCTCCTCCCCAAGAGAAAGACCCGAGTAAGTGTTCACTCTCAGTACAGTCAGTTTCATAAATCATCGGAGAATCTCAAAGAAGGATCCATTGGATCCGTAATCCTTAACAAAAAGGACACTCTTCAAAATGAAAAAAAAAAAAAAAAGGAGATTTTTCTTTTCTTTCTTTCTTCATCCTTTTCTTGTTCTATCTTTCTGTCTTTCTTTCTTTCTTTCTTTCTTTTTTTTCTACTTTTTTTCTTTCTTTTTCGTCGGTGTTGAAAAATGACCATATAATTTCATGGAAGTGGTGTAAGGACAGATAAAAAAAAAAAAAAAAAAAAAAAAAAAAAAGGCACGATCTCATGGTGAGAAAGTAGTTTTCGTTATTAATCGTGTTAAAACTTGAGAAAGAGAGAAAGAAAGAGAGAGAAGTCGTTACCAGCAGATTCTACGGATTCGCGAGAGCAGACGCGTATATATGACATAATCCAGATGCTCTGCTCCAAATGCATTATTCATCTTCCATGAAATCATGCACGAGTAGTGAGTGGCACGATACGAAACCCGTCTCCGCATTTAAATACAATTCTCCGGGTTATTATTTAGCGCGTTAAAAGCAAATTATGGATCACCGAGGGCGCCTTTTCTATCGTTAGACGTTACTTACGTGGCTCATAATTCACGGGACTTATCTTTATGATGGGTGAGTAACGTGTCGGTGGTCTGGTAACAATGGAGAAAGCCATGAAGGACCCGAACGAATCCAACAACAGGGAGTTCGCACTTGGAGCGAACGATCGTGCCACGTCATCGAATTCGTTCCTTTTGTTAAAGCTTAACATTTTCTTTTCTTTTTTTTTTTTCTTTTTTCCTCTTTTTCCATTTTGTTCTTGTTTTTACTTTCTTTCTTTTTTTTTTGTTTTCTTTTTCTTTTTCTTTTTATATCTTCTTCCTATGTCCAAATTGTCGTTTCCTTTTCTTTTTGATTTTTTTTCATTGCCAATTATTACGATCAAAATATATATATATATATATATATATATATATATATATATGTATATATATATATATAAGATAATTTCTGAATCTATCTCGCATAAAAGACGCAGAAAGTACGAACGTTTGATAATCTTTGAGCGAATTGATTCGAATTCAAAAATACTCGAGACTCGTAGGTAATTTATAAATCATAACAGTTGGCCATTCTCCTTTCAGTTTTTAGCCACCAGACACGGACTTGATCGACATCCAGAATCGTAGGCGTTATTGGACGTCATCGAGTGCCACGTGTCCTTGAGAAATTGGAAGATTCCTTTAAGGAAGATTCGACGTATTATTATAATCGATAGTTACTGTTAATCACCTACGTATTATCTATCTTTCTCTCTCTCTCTCTCTCTTTCAATTTTTTTTTTTTTTTTTTTTTTTTTTTTTTAAATAATCAAATGTGATACCGAATACGTCATCGATACTGTCCCACGCGTATCATATATCCGAACAAGATGGAAACGAGAGAAGATTCTTCCTTGCATCTTCCGTCTCGTTTGACGAACACGAAGATACACAACGATATTCGAGGACATAAGCGATGTTTACTCGTTGGACTACTTTTGTCCATTTGCTACTACGAGAACGTTTTCTACTATGAACGCTTGTACCATCTTTGGAAATCATTAATCTTTAACAACCCGATACGATGTTCGTTGTAAAGTATAAATATTGTGAAGATAAATAAGAAGCCAACTTTATTCAGCCGAATATTTTTACCGAATTATTAAAGAGAAAATGAAAAAAGAGAAAAAAAACACACACGCGCATGCACGCGCACACACACACACACACAGAGAGAGACACGCACGCAAGCACGTGCACAAAAGACAAGGAAAAAAAAAACGAATAAGCATGAAAAACAAAACAAGAAAAGAAAAAAAATTATGAGTCTCTCTTTAAAAAGATACCGATTGTACGGCTCGCTTCGTCTCGTGGCATGCGATATTAATGAGACTTGAATTTTAAAAAATGGTAACACAGAAGAGTGAAAACGTTTGGATCCGAAGGATGTCATCCACACTTTCTCGACGGACGTCATCGTCGAACAAGTAGCCAAAAATAATTTTAACCGGAACAAAGGGGTTAACGTTTTATCGCGTTTAGTTGTTTATACGGATTTTTACACTTTACAGTTTGGAGTAATAACGTTTCTTTGTTTTTTAGATTCTGGCCAGTAAGAAAAAGAAGAAGAAGAAGTAGAAGAAGAAGGAGAAGAAGAAGGAGAAGAAGAAGAAGAAGAAAAGCAAAAAGAAGATGAAGAGTAGAAATTGTCTGTGATAATCCTGGGAACAATATGGTCTACCAGCGAACGATCTTAAAACGATCTTTCAACATTAGAAGAAGAAGAAAAAGAAGAAGAAGAAGAAGAAAAAAAAAGGTCGAGAAAGAGGCAAAGGTGGATGAGAATATATGCACTCGCATAAAGCTGGGGAAACATAATTGGAGTCACTTCTCTTGACATAGAATGAATCTGCAAAAATGATTCTGGGAAGCTATTATTTCCAGTTCGGTTACGTTAATAATCCCCGACAGAAAGAAACGTAAACGATTAGAACGATACAGCACGAAACAACACTTTCCAGGGTCATTTCTAGAAGATCCATGATACGACGAATTAACTTTCGATCAAAAGAAGAAATTTTATCATATGTTCGGGATGTTCAATAAACTTAATATCAACCGATGGACTTTTTCTCTCTCTCTCGCTCTCTCTCTCTCTCGCTCTCTCTTTCTCTCTCTTTTCACATTGACAACTTATGCGTATATGTTAGCTGCGTGCTCCAATCGTATGACATATCTTAATTGCATGCGACCCGACATTGCGATTCTACTTAGCATTGAGCACTTTTATTATTTATAATTATAGTATCATCGAAAAAGAGAGAGAGAGAGAGAGAGAGAGAGAGAGAGACAGAGAGACAGAGAGAGAGAGAGAGAGAGAGAGAGAGAGATCGACGAGACTTCATACTTTACGCAATACACGCGATAACATAGGAATAATCGACGAGTCAGGAATTAATAAACTTATGCATCGCTTACTATCGGTATATGTTTATGTACATCCTAATAACTGCAATCATATTATTTTTCTTCTTTTCTCCTTTTTCTTCTTCTTCTTCTTCTTCTTTTTGTTTTATTTTTTTGTTTTTTGTTCTTTTTCTTCTCTTTTTCTTTTTTTCTTTTTTTTATTGTTTTTCTATACTACTCAAGAAAGATTAACTTGAAGGAATATTCTCGACGTAATATCATATAATATTATATAAATGATCATTGTATACTTTATCATTTCAATTCGCAAAGGCGACATTTCTGTTTCTAAGAAGAACTTTATGTCCGTTAACAAGAAAAGAAAGAATAAGGAGAGAAAAAAAGGAAAAAAAAAAAAGAAAAAAGAATCATTCCGTATTATTATTTTATCATTATTGTAAAAACGTATACACACGTGTCCGAAGTCTATAATGTATGATAATTATTATACGAAGAAAGATCGAACGACGGGATATCGATAAAAGCCTGTCGCTCGGTGCTAAACCGACTCGACGGGTGGCAAAATGCATCTGGACTATCGCCAATATCAAAAATAAGCGAAAATTCGAAGGATAATAACGATCGATCGTGATCACTCGAATATGAAGATCCTAACCTCGTTATAACCATGGGATGATGATGATGATGATGATGATGATGATAATAATAATGATAATAATGATGATGATGATGATATCATTTCGAATAGACCACGTGCGTAGAAAAAAAGTGATGAACGAGATATTAAAAAACAATAAAACGTACACCTGATTTCCTTTAACTTTGAAAAATTTTTAAACTATAATTGAAATTATATTAACAAAATAATGAATAATCCAAACGAAGTTCGATCGAAGTCGAGTCATCCTAAATGAATCACGTGTATATCTATATATATATATATAGTAAGTATATATATATATATACTTACTCAAAGAAAAGATTATGAGAGGCAGAGAGAAAGAGAGAGAGAGAGAGAGAGAAAGAGAGAAAAAGATTAGAAACTCTTTTAAAAATTGTCACGATCTATTTTGCAATTTTCTTATTAAATCCATTCAATCTTTTCGTCCCTCCCTCGATCATTTTCACAGTCCGATGACGACCAGGACCCGCTCACGCTTTTCGAGTCTAATTTCGTATTTTTGAAGGCGTCTCGAGGCATGAAAATGTGAAAAGGAAAGAAAGAGATAGATGGATAGAAAGAGAGAGAAAGAGAGAGAGAGAGAGAGAGACAGACAGACAGACAGAGAACTTGTATCCGAAAGCACGGATCTTCCGCGATCCGTTCTTGCTGCTTATAAATCAGCCACGGCGCGGAGGTTGCCTGGTACGAAGGAGATTTGAGATGCCCGGTGAGAGTCCGCAAGAACGAGAGATAAAGCGAGAAAGATATATAGGGTAGAGAGAGAGAAAGAGAGAGAGAGAGAGAGAGAGAGCGAGCGAGTGAGAAAGAGATAGTGAGAATGAGAAGTAAAGAGGGGAGATACTAAGAGAAAGGGACGGAGAGGTCAAGGGAAAGAGAGAGAAAGAGAGAGAGAAAGAGAGAAGGAACGAGAGCATTGGGTGATGGCGGGTGGCGGGTAACGGGTGGCAGGGGTGGGTACGGGAGGAAAGGAGAGAAGGATGGAGAGTGCCTTTTGAGATCCACCGGTGACCAGTTTAGTTCTGCTTGGCATCGAAACTGTGCGAGATCATGTGACAGAGGAGAAAACGGCGAAGGTATCCTTCTTCGAAACTGTCATTAAGATCAACGCGAACGTGGAATAAACGAGAAGGATTAATACGATTTCTTCAAACGTTCGATTAAAACAGTTTCCTCTCTCCTTCTTGTTTTACTTCTACTTTTATTTCTTCTTCTTTTTCTTCTTCTTCTTCTTCTTCTTCATCTTCGTCTTTTTCTTCGTCTTCTTCTTCATCTTCGTCTTCCTCTTCGTCTTCATTGCCTCTACCTCCTCTTTCTGCTCCTCACTCCTTCTCCTTCATAGCTGCCGCCATCTCTTCCTCCTCCTCCTCTGCCTTCTTCTGCGCCTCCTCCTCTTCCTCCTCCATTACCTCGATGAGGAGAAATCGGTGCCAGTGAGTCTCGGATAATGTCAGACGACGGATCGGTGTATCTCGCGTTGGATATAACGTACACGTGCTCCTAACAATCTCTATCTCTCTTTTTTCATTTCTTTTTCTCTCTCTCTTCCTCTCTCTTCCTCTCTCTTCCTCTCTCTTCCTCTCTCTTCCTCATTCTCTCTCTCTCTTTTTTTTCTTTCTTCATCTTTCTTCTTTCTCTATTTTTATTTATTTTATTTATTTATTTATTTGTTTATTTATTTTTTTTTTATCCTTTGTTTACTTCTTCCCGTTACCATCCACGAACATAGACGGAGATTATTTATCTC
This sequence comes from Vespa velutina, assembly GCF_912470025.1. Lineage (NCBI taxonomy): Eukaryota > Metazoa > Arthropoda > Insecta > Hymenoptera > Vespidae > Vespa > Vespa velutina. The sequence goes on along the minus strand of NC_062190.1, from coordinate 9,627,690 downwards.
CCAATCGATAACGAGTCCGGGAAGCTGTGATTAGGTATTACTAATTAATACAAACAATTTATACGTAAATACAAATTATACGATACACTTTCTCGCGAGTGTCGAATATTGTTGTTGTTTGTTGTTGTTGTTGTTGTTGTTATTATCGTTTGTTTTCTTTTTCTCCATTATTTCTTCTTTTCCGTTTTTTTGTTTTTTGTTTTTTATCTCTAAACGACGATCAAAGTGAACAAAAAACAAAAGAAAAAAAAAGAAAAGAAAAGATAAAGAAAAGATAAAGAAGGAAAGGAAGGAAAAGAAAGAGAGAAGAATAGAATCTTTAGAAAAAGTTATCATTAAAGATAAAAATCGTCGATAATAATAGTAACGAGAAAAGGAGGGGGTTGGAAAGGAGACGGGGTGGGGAGGGAGGGAGGTAGGGTAGGGAAGAAAAATATTTTTCCGATTGGAAAAGGTGTGAAAGATGCGAGAGTCTTTCGAACACATTCCAAGTGACACTTCGTAATTCGTACGTCTATCTACTTTCTCTCGTTCCTCGTTCCTCGACGTCGTCATCGTCATCGTCGTCATCGTGGTTGTCGTCGTCGTGCGTGCGTGTCGTGCCGTGCTGTGCCGTGCCGTGCCGTGCTGTACCGTACCGTACCGTACCGTGCCGTGCCGTGTAATAAAAGTCAATAAAAAGTCTATAGAAAATTGTCGTGATACTTTAAGCTTTAAAACTTTAGGTACGCGTATAGATTTCATCGTCAGATATTAAATATCACGTTCTTGATCTAACGAGGAGAGAGAGAGAGAGAAAAAAAAAGAGAGATTAAGGACATTGATTGCTATGATATTTAAGTACAGCATACGAAAGGGTCCAAAGGAGTTATGAGATTGACTCGGTGCTCTGCATGAATCTAAGAATACATCACCGCGGGTGGATCGTTGAACCAGCTTTTCCTCTCTTTCCTCTCCACGTGTCGACGAGAGCATCGCTAACGAAAGAAATAAATCACAAGAATTTTCTCTCTCTCTCTCTCTCTCACTCTCTCTCTAGCTCTGTTTCTTGCTTCTCTTCTCTCTGTTTCTTGGTCTTTCTCTTCCTTTTTCTTTGAAAACGTTTACGCGGGATCTCCCGCAGTTTACTTGAAAGGATGTCTGGGGACAGCACGTCAGATGAGGAGGGCTCTCAAGAGGACCCACCCCGATACGATGTCGACGACATGGAAATCGTCAAAACGATCGGTGAGTTGCATCGTCTTCCTTATTTCTTTGTCACCCTATCTCTCTCTCTCTCTCTCTCTCTCTCTATCTCTCTCCCTCTCTCTCTTTGTTAGCTAGTGACTCATAAGATCGAAAAATAAATCTACTAACCGGTTTCGAGACAACGGTAATCCCCTTTTGCGATACGACATTTAACCGGACATTGCCGATTCTCTTGAGATATAGAGAAAAATTTGCATTATTACGTCTTCGAGATGTAAAAAAGAGAAAAAGAAAAAGAAAAAGAAATGAAAGAAGAAGAAGATTTCACGACTCACGTAAATAAAATACGTACAATTTTGTTCTACCTGTAATTCTTTTATTATTTTCTTTTTCTTTAATCTTTTTGTATTATTAAAATGCAATCTCGTATTGAATTATAAAAAAGGACTTCTTATCTATAAACTCCTTCGTAGAAGTTCTTTGATCTCTCTTTCTCTCTCTCTCTCTCTCTCTCTCTCTCTCCTCCTTTCTCTCGAAAATAGACTAATGATATAATGAAACAAAAAAAAATGAGCCATTGGAAAGTGAGAGGATCATCAGTAATATATATTTAACTGCTCGTTAAAATCGAATTATACCGGGTGAGACAGGGAAAGAAGGAAGACGAGAAATGAGCAGGTATAAAATCCAATAGACTCGTAAAAATATTTTATCGATGCGTATATTAATTCCTTTCCGCCTTTTCCATTTCATTATATTATACATATATATATAGGAGGAGGCTACGCCTTGTAGATATTCATTCTGTTACGAAACTCAATCGAACGAGAGAGTTCCTTATAAATTTCCATGATCTTTTCTAAGGCAATCAGGAAACATTAGGATCTGTAGTAGTTGGTTGGTATACTCACGAAGAAAGTCTCGGAACAGACGGGCTATACTTTAAGACAAACAAACCGTTTCACAATAAAGACACATTAATATTTTATCGCGTCATTTCGGCTCGATTCTCGTCCTCGTAAAATAACATACGAACGGAATTAGATCGATCAGAACAGATGTGCAGTTCTTCTTTGAAACTTAAAACAAGCTTTTGGATCGACACCAAACTGTTCGAGTGTCCACGATGTAAAAAAAAAAAAATAAAAGAAAAAAAAAAAGATAGTGAGAGAAGCAAAAAGAAAAAGAGAGAGAGAGAGAGAGAGAGAGAGAGAGAGAGAGAGAGAGAGAGAGAGAGAGAGAAGAAAGAAGGAATAAGAAAAAAAGAAAAAAGAAAAAAAACAACCTATAGAACTTGATGGCCTGACACTCGAGATCCAAGTAAAACACGCACGTCTCGGGAACGATTCTCTCTCTCACAATCTCTCTCTCTCTCTCTCTCTCTCTCTGTCTCTCTTGGGTATTCGCGTTCAATATTCGCACACGAACCAAAAATAATTTATGGGACCCTCGTCGTTCCTTGGAAAATAGACTTAACGTTTTTCGTGCTATGATGTAGAAGCATATACGTACAATGCGTGCGTCCAACATAGAAATATATATACATATGTATATTCTCACATGGCAAAAGGGAAGATATATATTCGTCAAAAAAAAGAAAAAAAAGAAATAGAAAAAAGATAAAAAAAAAAAAAATAAAATGAAAGAAGAAAAAAGAAGAAAGAAAAAAGAAAGAACATAAATCACCAACGGTGAATACATTCAGATTTCTTTTTCTTTTTCTCTTTCTTTCTTTTTTTTCTTTTCTTTTTTTTTTCCCGATCATCGTGTCTGAAAAAAAAAAAAAGAAAGAAAAAAAAAAGAAAAGAGGAAGAAAGAAAAAGAAAAAAATCAAATGTAACGAGGAATGATTTATCGATGAACGAACGTGAAAAAGAGAAGATAGTACATAGATTAACAATATACATTTATAATCTCCCTCTCGAAAAATGATCATCGTACTTTATTATAAAGATGGTCGTATTTAAAGAGCACCTACGCCATCGCCGGAAATTCGGTACGCGTCGCCGTTCCGTCGATCGACACCTGTTGTCAGCTGTCGTTGGCAGACCTCGGTGGTCGTTACCGAGCGAAAGGCAGATACACGAATGTTCCTTCACGAATCTTCCTGTCCGTATGTTGCCAACTTCGTTCGACCTATCTATAGAAAACAGCACCGATTCTAAACATAGTCATTTCTCGATAGTGTTGCCTCGATAAAAACAACACCGAGAAAGAAAGAAGAAGAAGAGAGAGAGAGAGAATATGTGTGTGTGTGTGTGTGTGTATGTTTGCAACAAAGAGATTAATTTGTTTGCCAAATTCGAATGGTTATTTTTCCCTTTTCTATCTTCCCCTAATCACCACCGACCACCATTACCATCTTTATCTCCCAATACTATTATCACTCCTGCCGAGATGCTGTTCGAGCTAATTAGTCACGGTGCGTTAAACATCGCTAACTTTGATCACGATCATCATCTTTGTGGGAAAGCGTGCGATAAACCAGTTGCGTGCGCTAAATGCTCGACTCGAATTTAAACGAACGGAGAAAGCGTTAATAATGAGGTGTCGTTACGAGTTACTTCGTCGAGTAACTTTTCGTTTTCTTCTTTCTCTCTTTCTTTCCCCTTTTGATTTTCCCTTTTCTTTTCTTTTCTTTTCTTTTCTTTTCTTTTCTTCTCATTATTCAAGAACGTCTATCAAATATTTTTTTTGCAGGTACGGGAACATTTGGGAGAGTAGTATTATGCAGACATCGTGGAAAACCTCTCGCTTTGAAGATACTCTCTATGGTCGACGTGATCAGGCTGAAACAAGTCGAACACGTTCGCAACGAGATCACGGTACTAAAGGAGGTCAATCACCCCTTCATAGTCAACATGTAAGCATAGGTATCTTTTGCCCGTACGTTCTAACGCGAATTAGAAAATCAAAAGAAAAATTTGTATAATACATATATTATTGTTATTATCGATCGTTTATGTATTATTAATTATTTTTAAATATTATATATATTACAATATCGTAATATATAATAATATATATATATATATATGATACTATAAATATTATATATTATAGTATCGTAATAAATGTATAAACTTTTTATGAATCATTTATTGATTTCATTTAAGAAAAAAATTTCTTCATTGATTCACTTTAATATCGATTAAATGAATATGAAATTGCGGATATGTACATACATAGGTCGTAAAGATAAAAGATACCAAAGAAGAGAAAAGCGTAACGTAGAAATCGAGCAAAGCGATATCGTCTCGTAGTAACTCGATTCGCACTATTAAATAGCTATTAACAATCCATAGTGAAGGAAAGCAAAAGGAGGACGAGAGAAACGATCTCTTAGCCAATTGTCTCTCTCTCTCTCTCTCTCTCTCTTTCTTTCTGTCTCTCGTTCTCTCTCTTCCTTTCTCTCTCTTTATTTTTCAGGCTTTGGAGCGGTAGAGACGAAGCCAGACTCTACATGCTATTCGAATTCGTAGCCGGTGGCGAACTCTTTTCTTATTTAAGAGCAGCCGGAAGATTTTCTGGACCAACCAGTTGCTTTTACGCGGCTGAAATCGTCTGCGCATTGGAATACCTTCACAGCAAGCACATCATTTATAGAGACTTAAAACCAGAAAATCTACTTCTCGATAGTCAAGGACACCTGAAAATTACCGACTTTGGTTTTTCGAAGAAATTAACTGATAGGTGAGATCTTTAAATCTATTTTAATTTTTTTTTTTTTGTTCTTTTGTCGTAAAAAAAAAAGTAAACGTAAAAAAAAAAAGAAGAAAAAAAGGAAAAAAAATAAAAATGTCTCTCGTCCTCTCGATATATACTTCGGTCTATTTTTCTACCCTCATAATAATCACCTTTCATTCTATCTTATTGCAAACGATCAACTCGTTAATTGTACTTAATTATATCGTAATTTGTCACTTAAAAAATTTCTAATTTCCTTCTACGTTATTTAATAACATCGTTAATTTTTAGAACTTGGACTCTTTGCGGTACACCGGAATATTTGGCGCCAGAGATCATTCAGAATAAAGGTCATAATAAAGCCGTTGATTGGTGGGCCCTTGGTGTACTGATTTACGAAATGTTAGCTGGATTCCCACCGTTTTTCGATGATAATCCATTTGGAATATATGAGAAAATACTCAGCGGTAGGATAGAATGGCCTAAACACATGGATCCCATTGCTAAAGATCTCATCAAGAAATTACTCATCGCAGACAGAACGAAAAGATTAGGAAATATGAGACAAGGAGCTGAAGATGTTAAGAGGCATCGTTGGTTCAAGCTAGTAGAATGGCCCTTGGTAATTTCATTTTCTTTCATTTTTCTTATTTTATCATTGGACTTTATCGCACGAACAAATTATTCATTTTAATATACGAACGAATCACAAACAGGTACCTCAAAGAGCTTTGACACCACCGATAAGGCCAAGAGTGAAAGCACCTGGTGATCCTAGTTGTTTCGATGATTATCCTGAAACCGATTGGCGTTCACAACCACCTTTACCACCTGACCAACTGGCACTCTTCCAAGACTTTTAGCCAAATTCTAAGGAGATACTAAAGTATCTCCTACAGATCGGTGATACGTTTCTATCATTTTTACAAGTTCAATTCATAAGTTGTTAGAATATATATATATATATATATATATATATATATATATATATATATGTATAATATATATAATAAATATATAGTATATATATATATACATTATTCTAATATAAATGTTGGAATATATATAATTCTACTATAAACGTTGAAATATGTATAATTCTGATATAAATGTTAGAATATATATATATATATATATATATATATATATATATATATATATTTATCGTTGAAATCTCGTTCTGTAAAAATTATTTTCTAAGAATAATTTCCACAAGAAGCGGACGATTTCTTATATTGTAAATAGGCATATTTTTATATCTGAACGCAACCATTAATTTATTTGTACGTTCTGTTTAAGCTTAGTTGATGTTTTAAAGCAAATTTTTATCAACAGTTGTAAATAAAAGATCGGTTGTATTAAACGACGATCACAACCTGACTCATAGATATTATCTTTTTATATGATTCATAAATTAATGCTCTACTAGTTCATTAGAATAAGATACGTTTAACGTAGCTAATTATTATCTTAATGTTATAAATCATAAATATTTTAAATATTAATGCGCGCAATAGCGATCTGAAACACGATAATAGAGATCTCAAGGATACTTTAAATAATTTATTTCTAAAGAGAAAATATATAAATACGATTGTTGCACGCCATATTCATGGCATATACAAACAAGAACCACATTCGATTATAGTTAACGGGAAGAAGTTAAAGTCACTAATAAATAAATATGCCGAAAACAATTATGGTAATTTAATTATTGCAATAATTTATATATATATATTTTTTTGTTTTGTTTCCATAACAATTATATCAATGATCTAATTAACGGAATGTATTTTTTCAGGTAGGATTGAATATCGATGAAAAAATAAAAAAGAATGTTCCTGACGTCAAGAAGATCAATGATCAGAAGAGATTGAAAAACAAATCAACTCTTATTTCGACAAACGCCAATCGTAAAAAACGCATTGCCCTAAAGATACTTCAAGATTTCACTGATTCTAGTTCGTTACATGGTGTAAAATATCTTGGAATACAACCTATCGTTATCAGTTACACGGGAAAATTTTTATGGCTTTGTACAATGATCACTGGAATCGTCGGTCCGTTTTTAAACAATCAAATTTTATAGATAGTTAAGAAATATAATAGACATTTGTCAAATTTCAATGTATATATATATATATATATATACATGTATGTATATTAATAGGTATAGATATAATGTTGAAAAAATTGTTGCACCGCTTGGATGAAAATCCGACAGAATATTTCGTAAATACATTTCATGCACCGATATTTCTCGCCGCATTTCCTGCTATCACAATTTGTCCTAGCAAACTGACCATGTTAAAAATGCAAATGGATTTAATGCGGCATGTAAAATTGCCTAAAAATATGAGTATCGAGGAAGCGATGTTTTTCGTCAGGTAAATAATGTAATTTTTGTATTATGAAAAGAATATGCCAAACGAATCGATTTTTATAGATATCATAAAAATAAAAAGAAAATGAAATCTATTAAAAATGAATTCTCCTTCACAGATATGGAGCTGAGATAACCATATTGGAATTTGGAGAAAACGATGAACATTTAAAAAAATTTAATGCATTTTTAAAAGAGAATAAATGGCAATTAATAGATTTTTTGAAAATATTCTATCCTTGTGAAAATATGATCGAATCATGTTGGTGGCACGAAAAGAAAATAAATTGTACTGATTATATAAAACAGTCTTATACCAATAACGGAATATGTTGTTCTTACAATTATTATTTGGAACATCTTATGACAAATAAAATGTAAGTTATCGATAGTTAAAAAATAGATATAAATATCTAAATCATATAATTTTTAATATTATCCTAATATATGTAGACGTTATCAAGAAGTACCTGTACTTCGTACGGCTCGTTCTGGATCAAAATCTGGTCTGACCATAATATTCAATCGTGATTTATTCTTCGAAGATAATAAAACAAAAATTACGAATTTCGTAAACAATATAAAACTTTTTGTACGATATTGAATCGATTTATCTCGATTATACTTATATTAATATTTTTTTGTTTTTTTGTTTTTTTTTTTTAATTTATTTCTTTTTCTCCTTTTATAGGTTTATATTCATCACACTTTGAGTTATCCAAACGACGAGACTATTGGATATACTTTGCAAAAAGGAGAAGGATTAATGGTTAATTAATATACATGTTTAATTATAATATATAACGATACTAAATATTTTATGATTATTCTAACGTCTGATTTTTTTAGCTGGGAGTGCAACCGATTATTAAAAAAAAACCATCAACTCTTTATCACGAATACTTCAATGGTATTTTACAACCCGATTGCATTTTAAATTCCGAAAAAAGTCAATTACGCTTTTTCATCGAATATCAACAATCAAATTGCTTTGTCAATTGTTTGATCGAAGATATATACAATGCGTGCGATTGTCTTCCTTACACTTATGCACCAATGGCAAATTATACTTCACTCCCGGTAATCGATTAATTATCTCATATTATCAAAATCGATATATAATATACTCTTTTTTTTTATTTATTTATTTATTTATTTTTTTCTTTTCCAGTTATGCGAAATGGATGATACCAAGTGTTTGTATAAATACATGAAACGTAAAAAGTCGATAAATTATGACAATTGTTTTTGTGTAAATCTTTGTGAAGATACAACATACCAAATATCGTCGATTAAATATTTATTGAAAGAAACATCATTATCTTCACCACCGATTTAGTAAGTTTTTACACGTTTATATCATTGGATCATAAAAAATGATTTTAATACTTATTAAAAATATTAAAAAATCTTTTTACGATGTTTAAAATAGTTAATTGCTTTAATAGCTTTTATATAATCTCAAAAGTGAGCAATTCAAATTTCACATCGATATTTTTACCAACATGTGTTCTACGTCAAACGTATAATAAGAAAACTCGTTCGTAATAAAGCCTTTCGTAATAAACCTAGAAAACTAGTTCATAATAAACTTTCGTAAAGCTAAATAGTTTCTAAAGCTAGATAGTTTCTTAACTCGGAGATACCTTTGGTGAAGGGAAATAATATTATTAATTGAAATATCGAAGGAAAATAATTATATAATACACTTATGTATATTGCTTTTATATCTTGTTAATAATATTCGATGATACTTTTTATCATATATATATATAATTATTTGAAAAGTTATTATGTATTAATTTTTTAATTATGACTAAAAAAAAAAATATTGTTCCTTTCAGTCAACATTTAACGGCTACACATACAATTTTAAACGTTTATTGGAAAATGGACGCCTTCATGATCTTCGAAACGAAATCAACTTTCATTGATTGGAAAAATCTTGGTATATAATATTATAAACAATTTTTACACAGTTAACATTTCATCTTTGACAATGAACAAATTTATTATAATTCAAAAGTCACATATAATATTAATATTAATTTAATATATTTCAGCTGAAGTAGGTGGAATATTCAATCTATTTCTTGGTTGTAGTATCATCAGCGCCGTAGAAATGTTATACTTCGTTTATCTATTTTTTCGTAAGATTTTTAAGAAAGAAATCAAATTGTAATCAAGTTAATACGAATAATCCATATTGATGTTGATAATAAACATTGAATAGCTTTTCTGAAATATCGATTGTCTCTTTTGTTCATGCCTCAAGTAAAATTGGAAAAAAAAAAAAAAAAAAAGAAGCCGATTATAATTCATTTTGATGTTATCGATTTTCTTTCTGTATTATAAATTTTGTGTCAATACATATATAGCAATGATGTTTACAGGGCACGATAATACTATTCGTAACGACCTGAATTCAAAGCAAGTAGATCTATTTCCAGCGATTACTGGAACGTAGCCATCTGCCAGTCTTTCCACGAGCTCGAATGTAAAATTATTTATTACAACGAGTTTCTACTTCGATGTTGTCCACCATTGAACGACGATTATCATGATGCTCCTGTCACACGACGTGTATTAATTATTAATCACCAAAGGTGCATGTCATCATGGTTTCTTTCATTTTCTTTTTGACATAAAAAACGACTAGTAAATCGAATAAATTTAATCATTGTATATATATATATATATATATATATATATATATATATATATATATATAATTATATATATATATATAATTTAACGTAACGGCATACGTTTGGATTCGAACAGACACGCGATAAATTTTGATACAATTCCTAATAAGAGTTAGATCTATTTTTCAAGTAGAAAGATTTACGTTTGAGATTATCCTCGAGATTAAACGCAGAAAAGTTTGTTCTCCTTATTGACAGGAGATTTAACTTCGTCGAATAATACTTGGGGGAACTTAGACGATTTATAAGGAACTTACGTAACGAATGATTTTCGTTTGTGAAACGAACGATGGAATAAACATTCTATCGGGTCATTATTTATTGCTTTTTTAGATGGAACAGGACTAAAGGAGGAACGTTGATATTCCTTTCGTTTTTCTCATCAGTTATTTTCGGATCTTCTATAGAAAATACTGATTTCCTCTTCTATATGTATCAACGTAGGTACACGTAGTGGTGAAACAGTGAAACACCGAAGAAGAGAACTAAAAGCATCGGCTATTTTCGTATAAACACCCACGCTTTCCATGTTCATCGTCCATGTAATCCAAACGTTTACTTATTTTCTACAGATGGCAAGGCCCATACTTTTTATTTTTCTCTTTTCTTTTCTTTTCTTTTCTTTTTATTTTTTCTCCATCCTCACGGCCATTGACTTTTTCATCCTAAAATTAAATTTCACAAACTCTATTCACAAATTATTCCATACAAAAAAATATTTATATATTATATCTCTGTGTATACAATGATAATAAAAATTTTACTTTATGCGAACAATAGAAATATCATTCCACGATATTCGAGACATTTAATTCGTTCCAATTTTATCCCCATAAAATAATTCATACAGATTATTAAAATATTTCACAATTATCTAGATCGCAAATTCTTCGTATATTCATCCTTGATCTATAAATCGTACCATTGTTTTATGTGTAATTATTTGTCTGTTACCTTCCACCCACTGTCGTTACTTTTATACAAGCATTGAATACGTTAACACAATGAACCTACAAATACATTCATTCAATTGCACCCACACACATCGAATACCCGTTTTCGTATTAAATTTTGTTCCTTTCTTTTTTCTTTTGTTCTTTTTGTTCTTTTTTTTTTTTTCTTTTTTTTTAATATTTCACACATTCTACGAAGTGGCACAATTATAAATATTACGTTCTAACAGAAAAAAAAAAGAAAAGAAAAAAGAAAATTTCACTCGCTCCCTGTCTCCGTACGTATAAAAAGAAAAAAGAAAAAAACGAAAGAAAAAAAAAAAGATTTATTTCCGATGACATGATTGTTTCGATTAATTCTTTAACTTATTTAACTTATTGAAACTTAAACAATGAATATTAATCTATGCAATGAATCGGTGATGGTCAGAATCCGATCTGAGCGAGATCAAGAAGGATTCGAAAATATAAAATCGATCTTGTGTAATAATCGATATCCTTTCCATTCTCAATTTCCGAATATCGATCGAGAAAGTCGTCCAGCCTTTGAGAAACTCGCATTCTTCGTCTTTCATGTTTCAACTCTGAAAAATTGACATGGAGTATAAGTTTTTATCAGGAAATAATCGGGAAATATAAAGGAGATTACTAACGATTAAATCTTCTCCATGTACGTACCATAACGAGAGAGAGAGAGACAGAGAGAGATATAGACAAAGAGAAAAACTAAGGAATTAAAATATCCCCGAGTAGAGTAACCATAAAGAGATCAAAAGTAATATCAGGATTAGGTAAGTGGTTAAAATGTTTTTAGTTTCGTGAGCTGGCTGTGGCATCTTAGATTCTGTCTTCTATACGATTCACTGCACTGCGAGAAAAGATTTCTTTCATTTATTAAAAAAAAAAAAAAAAGGAAGGAAGAAAAAAACAAAACAAAACAAAAAAAAAACAAAAAAAAAAAAATACAAAAAAGAACTTATAAAATTATATTCGTTAAAATATTAAAAAAAAAAAAAATATTCGGAATCAAAGAGATCGATGTTTTTCTTTTTTTTTTTTTTTTTTTTTTTTTTTTTTTTTTTTCAAATAATTACTCACAATCGTTGAAGAAGTATACGTTTGGGATCGATAACGAAAAAAGATTCTTAGATCAATCTGTAATGTTCCCCGTGTTGTTTAGAAAATCTATTGAAAAGCAACGAGCGTTCTAAACGACTTTACGTCCGATCGTAGACTGGATCACGTACGCAAAGGATCCCCGTTCGAAATCCCGAAATTCCTCCAGGAACCGCCGTTGTCGAGCTTTTCTCCCCACTCGATTCGATAGCCAGCTCCTTAACCGTTTAATCTCTGCTCCAGGATTGGTAGCTCCGATTCCACCACCGTCGTAGCAAAATTCGAAACCAGCCGACACGAGAGAGAGAGAGAGAGAGAGAGAGAGAGAGAGAGATAGAGAGAGACAGAGAGAGAGACAGAGAGAGGAGTTTCTGGCCACCTCGAAGTTATATTAAGGCATTCATTCTCTCGTTATTATACCTTCGAGACTAAAAATTTACCGAGATATAAAATTCGAACGATTAATCATCTTCGTAATAAAATATTAAAAAAGAATCTTTGTCAGTAGCTAAACTTCGTGTCCTTTGCATTATTACTCGTTTAATATCGTATCGTATTTTTTCTCGTTCTTTCAAATTAGAGATATAATCTATTATCAATTACGATGGAACGATTGAAATGAAAAAAAAAAAAAAAAAAAAAAAAAAAAAAGAGAGAAACAAAAAACAAAAAAAAAGACTATTGAAAAAAGGAAAAGGAGAAGAAAAAGAAAAAGAAAAAAACGCTATTATCGAAATATTATCTAATCGTATATTAAATTTAGAAAAAGGTAATCGACCCTTCGAACTAGCCGAGCCAAAATACATATTTTATTTTATCCGTCTAACTAATGAAATCCGGAAAAGGCTTACAAGATTCGGCACAAGCCAAGACATTAATATTCGATCGTTCATTTAATTATAAATGTACAATTCCAGATACATAGAGAGAGAAAGAGAGAGAGAGAGAGAGAGAGATAGAGAGAGTTGATATCGATGTATCGTATACCGACAAATTCACATTCGCTAAGCCGGAAAGTGACTTTTATTTTTAAACAAAATGCCTCGTCCGGATGGACGCCCACGTGTCGAATTTATGACACGAGAAGACCGAAAAGAATTCTTATTTATTTTTTTTTCTTTTTCTTCTTCCTTTCTTTTTTTTTTCTTTTTATTTTCTTTTTTTTTCTTTTTTTTTTTCTTCTTCTTTTTTTTTCAACGAGACACAAGAAGTCGTCTCACGTGTGGCGCCAGATTGATTTACACGTGACGATAGAAGGGAGAGGCGAGGAGTGGGGGAAAGACGAGAAAGATGACGATAGTATTTGATCAAAGAAAATTTTCATAAATATTCTCGTCTCAATCTTTTTTCTTATTTTGTTTCTTTACTCTTTTTTCTTTCTTTCTTTAATCCTCGATTTTTTTATATAAAACAATTTTTCCTTCTTGCCATGAAATAAAAAATCTAGAAGAAAACTGGAACCCGCTGTTTCTAGTTTTCGGAAGGTCTTCGAAAGAATTAACATATTTCAAGGAACGGAATATTTTATTATTATTTTTTTTTTTTTCTGTTTTTCTTCTTTTTTTTTTTTTTTTTTTTTTGATGCTGAGCTTTTTATATCATATATAAGTAGGAAATTCGCATAATCGCGAAGGTGTGGCACATAGAGCACAGTTCTACGTCTTAACAATTTCTACTGACCTTATAACAAACAAATAAATCAATAAATCGATCCTTACTCGTTGGAAGATTTTTTTTTTTCTTCGATTATCGATTTATCAAAGAGTTTCATCGTACGATCTCCTTCCTCGTTAACGAAGATTTTTCTAATCTTTTTGTTAATAATTCATATGAAAATACATGATTTAATTAATGCATCATTAAAAATGCATTACCTTTCGTATAAAATATTAATTTGCACTTAAATGTAACAGCGCGTATAGGACTGTTGTTATCACGTGAGAAATAATCTAAATACTTTTAAATCTATTTGTTGCTGTTTTCATTGCTCATAAATTCATCCCAATTGCTTTTTTATGCATTCGTTATCATTGACGTAGCAATAAACTCTCGTTCTTCGAAAGTCCTTCAAATTGATTGATGGATGGAAAGTTATTTTCGTTCTCGCACGTACTTGTAAGTTTTCCTTTATGATTAGACTAAGGTTCTTCGACTCTTTATCCAAAGTTAGTCGGTATAAAATCCCATCTCGTTCGTCATCTTCGAATCCTAATTTAAATTTAGCACGCTAACCAAACATCGACTTCGATGAACAATGTTTTCGACAGATACGTTTCAAAACTCGATCAAACTGTTACGCAAATATGTTATTATTTTGTTCCTTTCTTTTTTGTTGTTTAATTTTTTCCATGACTTTCGTAAAACCACCTTATTCGATAACTTATTAGTTTCATATTAAAAAAAAGTCATTATTCTTCTTTTTTGCATCGTTTGTTTCCTTTCAATCTCAACAAATACCTAATGCATAATTCTTATTAATATGTTATTATATAAAATATCTAAAAAAAATATAATATGAACGTTGACATTCTTGAAAATTATAATTTATCCAAATCAATGTAATTATTTGAATTAAATATTATATAAAAAGAAAAAAAAAAAAGAAAAAAAATAAGAAAAATGTAATCACATACAAATGAAATATATCAATTTGACATTCAAATACTTTTCAATTTTAATTATAAAATTCAGTTCTAATCGAGTTTACGCTTACAATTCGTTACATAAAAATCGTGAAAAATCAAATTGAATATAAGGTATACAAAGTCAATTCGATCGAATTTCTTCGTTCTATCATCGAACAAAAAAATATCGACGGATATATCTCATTTCAAATTATAAAGTTGTTGACAATGATCAGCGTAGAATTAAAATCGTTATAACGTAGTGACTTGACAGAAATTCTTAATAGATAAACTAGTCTATTATTTTATATCGTTCTAATATAAATAAATAAAAATAAAAAAAAAGAAAGAAAGATACAGAATCTGAATCTCTTTTAATTCATCGAATCTCAGTTCTCTGTACACGTTAATTCTCTCACTATAAATTTAAGCTAAAGAAAATCCTAAAACGTCCTCCAGTGAATAATCGAACAATTTCATATCTAATTTGTACAAATCCTCCAACTTTCTCAATTGTTTATAACTTAAAGTCGAATAATATCTATCCAATTTCTTGGACGTTGGCTCGGTACTCTGTGGTTTTGATGGGAAACTGGATAAAGAATGAAAACAATCGTCATCTTAAATGTTAAATATTCCAAGGTTGAACAAATATAAATCATAAAGCTTATTTAAATCGCAAATTTATACTCACTTGACGGTGACGACATTCATTCTTTCCAACACTTCTGTAGCGTCTTCCACCAAGGTTTCATACTTACTAACAAGATTGTAATTAACTACGCACGGCTGACATAATTCATATATAGGTCTCCAATGCTCGTTCCTCGTACCATTTTCAGTATCATTGGTAATAAATTCTACAAACTCTCTGAACGTAACATCGTCGCCATTTTTCAATGATTCTTGCGTAGCATTCACTCTGTACTTCTATCGAAAAAAAAAAAAAAAAATAATAAATAAATAAATGGAATAAAATAAAACTATTTTTTTAATAAAATAGAGCAAAATATTTTCTTTTAAGTGAAATAAAATAAAATGTTTCTCTTTCCTTTCTTTTTTTTTTTTTTGTGAAACAGGATATCTTAGATTACCTTTATAATTTTCTTTCCAAAACGTGTTTGAAAATATCTCGAGCTCCTTTCATGCTTCGCTTCCAGTTTATTCCTATAAGCTGATAGTAGCCTTTCAAATGGATGTCGAACGACTATGAGTTTGTCGTAGGATGTTAATTTTTTCTCAATTTCCGAAGCAGTGTAATTACTTAATCTTAAAAATATTCCTGGCGAGTGAGCCTGATCAGCCGGTATTTCTAAAGGATCATTTCCAGACCACTTTCCTGTGGCGATCATTAAAACGCGTTTCCAGTTTGTACAGGCAACCTGTAAAAAGGCAGGATATTGTAGTAATTCCGTGAATAGTAGACACACGAATCTGTAATATAATTCGAAAGTTAAAGGAATTTATCCTTGAAACGAGCCTTACGTTTTCTCTTCGATCTATAATAATTCATTTATTTCGAACTTTTTCAAATTTTTTCTTCTTAACAATAGTTCTTTTTATTTTTATCTCTTCTTCATACAATTATATAATCGTAATTAATGAAATTAAATCGTGAACATTAAACCTGATTTATGTAACCTAATCAGCAAACTTTTTAATTTAATAAAATACTTTTATCATATGAATGTATTAAAGAACAATGTATCTTTTTTTTTTTTGTTTAATTTTTTACACAATTTTCAAAAGCTATATATTTATATATGTATGTGTATATATATATATATATACCTTTGGTACATAACAATAAAGCAACTCGTGTTGTTCGTCCACGAGGATGTTTCTAAAGGATTCAGGACTTAACGTTCCGTTTTCAACATTATTATGTCTAAAAATCTCCTCGCAATTATACTGTAATCTTTCTTGACGCTCCAACAAAGCGGATCTCGCTAATGCATTAGGTCCTGTCCAAGAGTACATATACTTCTGTGATTGAAGATACTTCGAGTTGCCATATTCTAACGAAACTTCTTCGTTGGTTTTCTCTGCATTTAGGATTGAATTCCAAATAACGAGAATAAATATTATTGCCCTGAAGACACGACATCCTATCATCGTCCTCTCGTGATCATCCGGTACATTGAGTTATCTTCTCGTGAGATTGTCGTCTCGCTTGCGCAATCCTTTCTGTAAATACGACGAAAGTGTACAATGTTTAAATTAACTTTGTTTGCTAACGTAGAATGTTGAAGAAAAAAAAAAAAAAAAAAAAGAAAAAAAAAGAAAAAGAAAGAGAAATAATCGAAAAAAAATTTCTTCCAACTCAATCGATAAAATCGAAAAACTCTATTGCATTAGAAAGGTAATACAGGATGAATAAATTAAATGTAATATTTAACAAACGAGGTCGAAATTGTAGGTCTTTTATTCCGATTAACTAGATTTAACTTACATACATATATACATACGTAACTCTATCTCCGTTTATATATATATATATACATATATATAACATTAATAGTGTTGAGCTTTAATTTTATCGGTAGCCTCGAGTATATATTGAAAAGTAACTATCGCTAACTACGACGACGAACGAAATCCGTCAAATATATAACTAATATATGTAATAATCGTAGAGACACGCGTGTGGAATGGTTGCGTTAGCGATAGGGAGATCACATTAACCCAATATATGTATATATATGTGTGTGTGTGATGTATATATGTGTGTGTGTATGTATATATACAGTATAATATAGGTACGCTAGTTTCAATTACCGCTTTGCAAAACCTGTTCTTGAACTTTACCCATGACATCGATCGAACGTGAAACCGTATTAAACGTGTGTGAAATAATTTTCCACGCATAAGAGAAACATTGAATTATAGATTTATTTGAAGAGTGATCACTCATTCTTTTTTTTTTTTTTTTTTTTTTATTCTTCTTTTTTTCCTTTTTCTTTCATTCTTTTCCTTTTTTACTATTATCTTCTTCTTCTTCTTCTTCTTCGTCTTTTTTTCTTTTTTTTTTTTGTTTTTTTTTATTATTATTATTATCTTTATTTTCTTTTCTTTTTTTCTTTTTTTTTTTTTTGTTTCTTTTACTTTCTTTCGATTCTTTTAAAACCGATCACTACACGTCGTCAAGCATTACAATAATTAAATAATTATATAATTAGTCGATATCACGCGTATCCGTCTTACAGAGATGATCGTCTGAACGTTTATGCAAAAGTAACGGATTAAACAACGGATCGGCTTAACGGAATCCAGTTTATAGAAGTAGAACGTAATCTCGATCTCGTTTACGCGCGAAGCATGCAAGTCACGTGGGAGAAAAAGAACATGTTTGCCAGTTGGTATCTTCGTATTTTGTGTCAATGGAAAAAGGAAATGAAAGATTGTCGGATAAATAATGGCATATAACAAAAAAGAAAATGATCTAATCGATATAGAGAGAATTCGATTCGACGTGACACTCAAGTATCGTATTATGATAGCTTATTGGGAACGACGACAAGCCTAACTCGAAATACAAAATAAGAAAGTTGAACAAAAAATCATGATCGTACTCTTGAGTTGACTAATACGGACCAATGGTTCACGTTCGTCAACTCATAAATCTCTTTAAAAACGAACGAACCGTATGAACCGTTGCTTTGGTGTCATGGTTCATAACTCCGATTGCATCATGTTCCTCGATCTATTTGTAATAAAATCGATTTGAAGGAAAGAGATAGAACGGTTGGGTTTAATGTCTGGAGAGAATTAAAAAAAAAAAAAAAAAAAAACAAAAAAAAAACAAAAAAAAAAAAAAAAAAAAAAAGAAAAAAAAGAAAAAAGGAAAAGAAGCAGAAGAAGAAGAGGAAAAGCAAAAAAGAAAAAAGAAAGAAAAAGTTGTCGAAATCGTAAAATAAACAATGTATTCGATTTGTAGATACATCGAGCAATTTGTACTCAGACCAGTGTTTGTCTTCCAAGATGAAAGATAAATAATCGATAAATGCGACACGTAGAGCTTGCGAACTTTTAGCATGGAGTTTCGTTCGAATGCGTTCGAAAAGGGAAAAAAGGAAAACAAAAAAAAAAAAGAATATACCAAGACTGTACAAATATTCAAATATCTACCTAACACAAAAGAAAAAGAAACGAAAGCCGTTCGACATTCTAAACCATTTCGAGGCCATTTCCATTTTAAGTTTACGTTCGACACAGATGCTTAACACGTGTTTTACGAATCAGCGTTACAACTTTGCCTTTTCTTAAAATTTTTTTTTCATTGAATATTTTTCATTGCATCTACGATTGCCGAGGAACGATTAAATATATGTAAATATATGTAAAATAAATACCTTTCTTTTTCTCTCGGTTTGATTATCGATCGATTGAGACACGATGATAATAATCGTTAAATTTCGTTGAATTCCTTTAAAAACTATCGTACGAAGGAAAACAACGGGCTTGTGGTTCAACTTCGCCCTCTCGACTGACAGGGCCGAAATATCTCTAATGTCCGAAGTTCGTATCCCGCGGCGTACTTACGAAACGTAAGCCTATTCGTCAAGCAATTTACTATAGGAAAAAGATAGAGAATATTTCGTATTACGAGAGCGGGGAAATTCAAACAGAGAATCTTTTCATACCTTGGAAAATAAATGCTTCTCTGTTATGAGGATTAACAAAGTGAACGATGAATGTGTAGAAAAAAGAGAGAGGAGATCAAAATTCAAGGTGATAAGGCAATATCTTTTTTCTCTCTCCTTCTATTTTCCTTTAACGAATAAAATAAAACTATTGGAAATAAAACAGATTTTGTTTTTTCACAGATATACATATATACACACACACACACATATATATATATATATATATATATATATATATATGTGGAAAAATTCTAATGAGAAAAAAGAAAATGATTTTTTTGAAAGAACATTTTAAAGAAAACAAAGGAAATATAATAGAAGAGCACGAAACGCAACGAGTGGGACTATCTTCTGTTCACGAAGACGATACACGTACTGGAGAGAGGACCTTTCCATGCATATTTCTCCCTCTCTCTTTTTCTCTTTCTATCTTTCTCTCTTTCCCTGTGCTATGTATATGTGTGTACGTGTTAAAGCGAGCGAAAGAAGCTGCGCGCGCCTCTTTTCTCGTAAAACATCTTTCTTTCTCTTTCCCTCTCACTCTTTTTCTCTCTCCCTCTCTCTCACTCTATCTCTCTGTCTTCGATCCTCTTCTCTTCTTCTGCTTACAACATCGCGCTTTAAGAGGAATGTTCTAACATGAATATGTATATATATATATATATTATATATATATATATATATATATATATGTTGAGACATTCTTTAGATGTGTAAATATATATATATATATATATATATATATATATGTCACATTTAAGAAGATAATTAAACGATTTCATCCATTACGAATTTTATCCATTCGTTATTTTATCCACAACTATCGGCGAAATAAGTTCTCAAGTAATCAAGTGTAAGAAGCCATAGTAAAAGATAGTGAGAGTGAACGAAATCAAATTTGTTAATTAGTTATATTAAATACGAGTAACTATCAGTTACAAAAATCATGTTCTTTTTTTCGCGAATCAACCAGCTATGTTTATTTTCTTAATCGCGCTAAAATATTCTTTCTAACATAGTGAAAGTGAAAAAAAAAACAAGTTTTATTGATAAATATCATAATGAAATTTTGCTTTGATAATATAACGATTATTTATACGTAATTGAGAATATAACGATTATTTGTGCATATATATATTCTTGGACTTAACAATGTGCAAATCAAACATTATTATGGAATAAAACGAGTAATATTGAATTTTCGAAATAATTCTTTAATTACGATCTTCAATATGATCGTTTATAAAATTTATAAAAGATAATAGAGACGATTTGTTCATCTTGATTACATTTAACTATTGTTATGTGGCATAATATATAATAGAAACTTTGCGACTTAAATTCATAGAGTACTCGCGCGCGCACACACACACATACAAAAGCGATAATAAAATCATTAAGTCAGTATATATTTATATAAGCACAAATGATCTACGATAATAACTCAATTGTTTCGTCGGAAGAAATTTTTAAAGGATGACTTTTATCTCAATACCGTATTCTCAAAGACCTTCTTTTTTATTATCCATGCTATATTTATTATCTATGCTTTTAGATTTGTTTTCTTTTTTTTTTTTATAATTTATTAAAACATCTTTTTTTCTTTTATATTTTTATATCTTTTTTATATAAAGCATATTTTATAAGGATATATTAGGTGGACCGGAAAGTAATGTCGTTTCTGCGCATGTCGATATTTGATTGTGATTTAAAATAAAAACTTGTTTAAAAATTTATTCGTTTGAATTTAATTTAAGAAAGCGACATTACTTTCCGGTCCACCTAATATATTAAAGGATATTTTTAAGAATATTTTTTTAAGAAAAAGAAAATATTCTTTATAAATATAGTAATTTGACGTCGTTATATAAGTATTGTCGATCTATAATATTATTGATTAACGATTACATCATCAAAGTTTCTCTTATACGATGCATTTTATGAAATATTCTCGTGTCGTATAAATTGAGTGTCGTATTCTCAGGATTGAATTTACTTCGTCGTTTCTTTGTTCGTTTTTTTTTCTTTTTTTTTTTTTTTTTTTGCTTTTATTCTTCCAATGAATTCCTCTTTTATGAAATTTTCAATCGAATAAAATGCATTAGAAAGTTCAAAAGTACGACATCGTTAAATCGACATCTAGTACTTATGTTCGAAACTGATGAACATCGTTAGAATGGGGAGATATTTGGGACATCCATAACAGAATGATTACACGATAATGTTACACCAGCAACCTCGATTTATCGTGCATTAAGTATGAACCCTTTCCCACTTGAAAATTTTCACTTGGAAAAAACGTTAGTTAAATTTTAACTAATAATTTTCTTTATCTCGACCATACGTACATATGTACTATCAGTATTAATTAATATATATATAAATTAATGTGAATAACTTATTCATGTTTTTTGCATTATAAAAATCAGAAAAGATCATACAAAATATTCATGATTTTTCTATGAGAATATTTTTCGTTTAATAATGACGACAAATAATAAATTAAAAAGGAATAAAAATAAAAGAAGAAAAAAGCAAGCTTTTGTCAATAATTTTTAAAAAATAAAACAAAAGATTTATTTTAAAAAAGCAATAACATCTTATTTGTACATAATTTCAAGGTCGTTCGGAGAAAGTTACTTATGTTCATACATTTTCTATATATAGTTACCTGTAGCAAATCACTTTTAGTCTTGCGTTGGATATCGTCGAGGGATCATCTCTGAAAGATAGAGCATATAGATAAAGTAAAAGAGAAAGGGAAAGGTACAGAGAGCAAGAGAGAGAGAGAGAGAGAGAGGGAAAGGGGTGGGGGAGAGAGAGAATAATTGAGAGACATATTAAAAAAAAATGAAAGAAAATATCCAACGTGAGGATTCGATTTTTTAAAAGTTACAAAGTGTTCTTAATTTTGTAATATCAATATTGTATCACCGAGTATTGCGATAAACGAAACTATAATATTCGGTTAAACTACAGCTTATATAGTAAATCGGAACAACCAATAAAAACGTCAAAGAAAGATTGTGATTAGAGTGATAACAATAACGTAGTATTTATCAATCGTTTAAAGTATAAGTGTTTGTTTCTACGCAAGTTATCGTATTAATGATAAATCGTATATTTTATTCGTAATGGATATATGTGTTTGATAATTTTGATATTAAATAGCAAAAGCGTTTGAAAGATTTAGGCTCAGTTTTATTAAAAAGCTTAAGTAAATTATTCAAAGCATAAATATAAAGGACAAACATCTTCTTCGAATTGTCTGTGCATTGAGAATTAAACATAACTTTTCAATATTTCAGTTTATGCGTTTAATTGAAGACGAACTCATTCAAAAAAAATGATGACGTTAATAATACTCTGGTCATTAGGTGGATTAATCGCACTTTGGTTATTATTTAATTTCGCAAATCATTTAATATCTATTATATGGGAAATATTTTTTCCCCTTATCAATTCCAAACCGATCAATTTGCGTACGAAATTTGGCGAATGGGCAGGTAAATTGAGAAAAAAAAAGAAGAAAAACAAATCAACTTAGAGAACATTATTAATCTTTTTTCTTTCTCTCTTTTTGCTTTCGTTTTTTTTTTTTTTTTTTTTTTACTCAATCTAGTGGTAACAGGATCAACCGACGGAATTGGAAAGGCTTACGCAATGGAACTAGCTACGAGAAACATTAATTTAATTTTAATAAGCAGAAGTTTAAATAAATTGGAAAATACCAAATCTGAAATATTGAACGTTAATCCTAACATAGAAGTGAGGATCATACAGGCAGATTTTAGCAAAGGCAAACTGATCTACGAAGAAATCAAACCTCAATTGGAAAATGTACCAATTGGAATATTGGGTGAGTAAAAAAAGAAATAAAAAAAAATATATATATGTATACATATATGTATATATTATCCACTTATACATTGATTTCGTTAAAAGACTGTTTAGAAAAAAATTTTTTTTTATCGATGCAGTAAATTACACGAGGAAAAAAAAATAGTACTTTTAATTGAATAAAAATAAAGGAAAGAAAATAAAAACTCGTGACCGATAACGATATCTTAATTCGTAAAAGCGAATGAAATTACAGACGTTGTTTGTTCGAGATATAAGAACTATTATTATATCCTTCATTAATTTACATTTATTTAATTATTATAATTCTAATAATGTTAATTAATCGAAGAGAATAATTAATTAATAAAAGGAGAAGAAAGAAATTTTGATTGTTCGCCGGTTTGTTTGTTTTTTTTTTTTTTTTTTTTTTTTTTATCTCAAAACCATTGCTCGATAATACTTATTTAAAAGATTCAATATTTATTTAGTGAATAACGTGGGCAAACAGTATAGTTATCCAATGTATCTCAACGAAGTTCCCGAGGATGAACTATGGGATATTATAACAATAAATGTGGGGGCTGCCACGATGATGACGCGATTAATTATTGAAGGAATGAAAAAACGTAGAAAAGGTGCAATCGTTAATATATCTTCTGGCTCGGAACATCAGCCGCTACCATTAATGACCGTCTATGCTGCAACCAAAGTATATTTGAAAAGTTTCTCCAATGCAATTAGAATCGAATATTCGAAATTTGGTATAACGATTCAACATTTGTCACCATTCTTTATCAATACCAAAATGAATGCCTTCATTCCGAGATTTCAGGTATGAGTTATCAATTTTTGTTTTCTTTTTTTTTTTTTTTTTCTTTCCTTTCGTTCTTTCATATCATTTACATCGATCTATTTTATTTGTCTTTTGAATATTATTAATATATCATAACTTTTTAATTAATGATAATAACATGCATAGATTTAAATAATCATGTAATAACAGGTATCCAGCCTATTTGTCCCTAATCCAACGACTTATGCCAAAAATGCAGTAGCCACGCTCGGTAAAGTAGATTCAAGCAGCGGATATTGGGCCCATGATATTCAAACATTTTTCAGTCTTATTGCTCCTGTATGGATTAGGGCAAAAATTGGTTGGTTAATGAACAAAAAATTTCGGGAAGATTATATTGCATATATCAAAAATAAATAAATTGTTGTTGAAGAAATTAATATTACAAAATCAATATTATATTATTGTTATATGTTAATATTAATATGTGATAATTAATATTAATACTATTATTATTATTATTATTATTATTATTATTATTATTATTATTATTATTATTTTACAAATGTGTAATATTAAAAATTAATGATAATATTAATGTATTGTTATTATTATTATTAATATTATTAATATTATAAATATATTTATGTTCAACTAAAAAATATAATATTGTTTTTATTTTAATCATTATTACTTAGATTTTATATTATAATATATTGGTATATTTGTAAGAAATAAATCTTTTCCATGCTCTTAACAAACTCTGGTTTTTACGTCTTAAATATTTAGGGCAACGAGTAAAGCACGATCGGTAAAAGTAAATAGATACCTTAGCCGTACAGGACAGAAACGAAACATTTCTATTTTGTCTAAGGAATAGTAATAACATTTGAAAATTCATTTAGAATATCAATTATAAGATTTTTTTCTGCTTTATTGATTGTAATGATTAAATAACACGCTTGCATCGACTTGTTTTCTGATTTGATTTCATTGACGAAATAAAATTGTTTCTATGAAAATCTTTTACATCGATCATATAGATCTAACACATATCAAAAGTTTTTTCTCTTTTTTTATTTTATAAAATATTATTTTTGTAATTTTTCAGACACATTATAAATATATTATAATAATTATTCTTTCCCAATAAAATCATTTTTTTACAATTGCAAGTAAATCGTACGATCTATACATTTCAAAAGTTTATAACCTAACATTTTAAAATGTTAGGTTATAAATGTGATATTTCTTGAATTCGCTTAATTCATGTATTATATATATGTATATATATATCGTTTCGTCGAAAAGAAAAGAAAAAAAAATAGTAAAAAAGAAAAGAAAAAATGAAAAGTAAAAAATGAAAGAAATAAAAAGTGTAGGGCGACGTAAAATCATAATTCGGTACTGTTGGTCAGTGATTGGTGAAAATGGTGAGATCGAATAGCGTCACGTGACTTCGTCAGGCAAACTCCGTCGCAGGGAGACGTTCACTCGTTATCCATGAATCGTACAAGGAAGACGTTTGAAATCTTAATCTGTTCTATAATACGAGGAAGATGACTTATTAGTGAAAAACGAACTTGCACACGCAAGTGTGCCAATACAACTAATTAATAATGGAGTGAGTACTTTTTATCAATTAATAATAAAAAAAAAAAAAAAAATAGAAACACATTACAAAAAGATCGATCAATGAGGCCACGCCAACGTGCTGCCATTTTGTGAGTCATCGTGCCACGACGACGCGCTTAATAATTTTGTTGTATTTTCTGTTTCCTATTTGCTTATAAACTCATTTCCAATAACATCACTCTCTTATTTACAAGTCATATTATATACAAACCTCCTACATCGTTCATATTTATTCAGATTAGATATTATAATGAAATTCCTCTGACGATAAATGTGATTGCATCATAATATGATATCGATCTGGTTATCAGATTTAAACACTTGCGATACAACACGAACATTTCCAATTGTTGCACAAACTTAGCTAAACTTAGCCGAAGTTATTGAATGTTGTATATTTAAATGAAAATTGAGATGTAAAGGTTTAAAAGTTTTAGAAAATTGAATATTTAAACGAAGGATTTCGCAATTTTCGTTTATTATAACAATGAATAATATATTGATAAAACTTTTACAGAGGTACATTTACATTTTTATTTATATTGAATTATTCAACAAAACTAAATTTGACTAATTGATCTCTCTTACACATTGATTATATAATTAAACAAGTTATATAATTAAACAATTTATTTCATGATATATAAAACTTAATCGTTTATAACTTCACAAGTATTAAAATAAAATAATATTATGTTTTTTAGAGCCAATATGGCGCTCTCTACGAGCTACGTCGCAAAGACGACACAAATTTCTTTTAACGGTTTTATATTGCACCTTGATTGGATTCGCATAAACAATGGTAACCAATCAGGACCAGGAGATGTGGGTATGGAAGTTGGAGCCAGAGTCCCCTAAGGGGACATCTCAAGCCGATGCTGAAGATGATTGGTTTTTACTTGACGACAAGTCCTTAGAACTCACAAAATATGCTGCTGAACCTGTTATGTACGATGATCAACCAACAAACCGTGCACAAGTGGCAACGAAACTTTTGGAAGAATTAGATGAATGGATCAAAGAAGGTAATTTATTATTAAAATGTAACAGATTTTGAATAATCACTTGATTAAGTTGATCAATTTAATCAAAAAGATATAATCTCTACGAAATTCTTCTTTTTATTTTATACACAAATTCACAATACTTTAAAGAGATTATTCTATCCTATCTATATTTCATTCGTCATACTTGAATGACGTTAACAAGCATCATTAATTTGCTTTACTGGCAATAAAAAGAAAAAGAAAAAAAAAAAAGAAAAAAAGTAAAAGAGGGCTTTGAATTATCGATAATAACGAGTCATCTCTCATCGAATCGTTCATGACAACGGAGAAAGAAAAAATCTGTCCCTTTATGAATTCACACACAGCACCAATTTCATAGAGTAAAATAGTTAGAAATAGTACACTATCGATCGCATTAAAATATTGCGAAAGGGATTATGATATTAAGTGATTGGATGTGAACGTAACGGTTTATCATATAAAAAAATATTAATCTCTAGAAATTGTTCATATGTACATAATTTTTTTTTTTTTTTTTTTTTTGTACATATGTATTTTTTATTCGCCTCTCTCCTACTCAATTGATTTCACCCGGTTTCACTATCTGTTTCTCTTTCCCTTCTCAGTTGTTTCCTTTTTTTTTCTTTTTTTTTTTCTTTTCTTTTCTTTTCTTTCTTTCCTGAAAAAGAGTGGGACAAACTGGTTAACCTCTACGTAAATGGCTCCGGTTGGAGGCCGATAGGGTGATGACGTAGAGCGTTCGGGACGAAGGAGTAGGAGCGACAGAGGGGGAAAAGTCCAAAGATAAGGAGGAGTGGTTCTACTTCAGTATACAGCCAAGTCGTATGCGAGACTTGTACGCGATCACTTTTCAATAGCGCGGTATCTTCGGGGATTAATAAAATCGTCCTTTAAAAAGTGTTTTTATATCTTAATACGATCGATTATCAAAACGTAAACACGAAATACATGTGCGTATAAATATATATATATATGTTTGTATATATATATGTATGTATGTATAGATATATATATATATAGAAAAAGAGAGAACGAAGAAAATTGAGAAGATCCAAACACAATATATTACTTGACGCACGCGCTACCGTGGTGAATAATACTTTTGTGGTGCCCCGTGTATGTGTGTATGTTTACGATCGGAGAGCATCGTGCATCTTCGGCACATGCGTAACTAATCTAACAACGAAAGAAGCTGCCGCGAAAGAGAGAGAGAGAGAAGGAGAAGAATATAAACTAAAAGAAAGAAAAATAAAAACAAAATGAGCTTTTTCTTAAATCCAATCTAAGATTATTTCTTTTTCCTCTTCTTCTCATAATTAAATCGAACAATTATATATATCCTTGTATATATATATATATATATACATTTTTTTTTCGAGTCATTGATAAGATTTCTTTCGTGTGTTTGATATTCGATCTCAAAGAAAACAAAGTCTGATCCAAGAGTTTTCTTCTACGATCACCAAAGTGTGAGAAAGAAAAAAAAAAAAAGAGAGAAAGAGAAAATAATAAACGAAACGGATAATAATTCCATACGGAGCGAATTCTGAAACAAGATAAGATACATACATTTGATGGCACTCAGAGAGGGGACTATTATATTTTGACAATAACCAGAAAGAAAAACGTGACAATACTGGCATCTCTAAAAGTGACACAAGTGAAAGATCCGGCGTCTCGATGTTGGAGTGTGCTAATGTTATATAATAGCATGCAGTTCGCATATCGCTACACGTGGAATCGCGAGATCATTGTCAACTCTCAAAAACTCGTGAAAAGACGTTGAATCGGTGAAGATTTTGGTGTGACTTTAGTATATGTCCTATGTATTTGAACGATTAATTACTTTTAATTTAAAAATACGTCGTCGTCGTCGTCGTCGTCGTTTATTCGACGAGACTACGTCGTCGTGCGATAAACATTGATTTACTTTTAATTATATAAATTACTACCATATATATATATATAAAAAAAAAATATATAATATATATCGCATATATAACATTTATATAAAAGTATATATATAAACACGTGTATATATTTATTATATATATATATATACGCACAAACACATACGTATACTTTCTATCGCTGTCAAACAAAAACATTCACGCGGAGATCTCGTTGCCGTGGCTCAATTATAATGGCTGCTATATGTTACACGGGTAGGTTTCCCTTTATCGCACTCAATTATTCTTCTTTATAATCGAAATTGTTATTATTATTATTTTTTTCTCTCTCTCTCTCTCTCTCTCTGTCTAAATTAAAAACATCTTGTCTCATTATCATTGCCTATCGCGATATATATACTCATCGATCGGATCGATCGACACGTAATATATCTTCGATGGGAAACCCCTAGTAGAATCGGATAAGATTGATCTCTCATTGAAATAAGTTAAAAATGATCAACACGTTTCTATGTAAGTTACATATATATATATATATATATATATATATATATATATATATATGTATGTATATATGTATGTATGTACATACTACGCAGTAGCAACGAATACAATTGATCTACTTCTCTATCATTCTAGAATCATTTGAATATTCACGTGGAATAAACATATGTTGCGCTCGTTGATATTGCATTGTTGGTAGAGAAAAGAGGGAAGGGGGAGAGAGGGAGAGAGAGAGAGAGAGAGAGAGAGAGAGAGAGAGAGAGAGAGAGAGAGAGAGAGAGGAGAGAGAGATGCCGAGAAACGGAAAGTAATGTTAGGCGTTATGCCAAGAAACGGAAAGTAACTCGTCAAAGAATGCTGGTGAAATAAACGAGACTGAAGGAGTAGGGTGATGAATGGTTGGAGGGAGGAGGAGGGGCACGTTTAACGGGAAATAAACTTTTATCAATCCGCCAAAGAGGGAAAAAGAAATGGTCTATGATGATCGGACTCAGAGTCACATGTCCTCTATCTCTATCCTCGTTAACAGCACGTCAGACGTGTTTTCCCGAATAAAGACTATTGACCTTCTCTCTCTCTCTCTCTCTCTCTCTCTCTCTCTCTCTCTCTCTCTCTTTTTTTCTTTTTTTTTTTTTTTTTTTTTTTTTTTTTAAAGAAATGAAAAATCCTCAGAAAAGATCGAACTGTTATTCTCGTGAATGAAAGAGAGAGAGAGTTAGAGGGGGACAGAAAGTCTCTTAATTAAAGCTACTAAATTTGTTTACCGCGATTCTCTCTCTCTCTCTCTCTCTCTCTCTCTCTCTCTCTCTCTCTCTCTCTCTCTATCAAAACTTAATCATACTTTATCACTTTGACCACTTGTTTGGCAACTCTCTTGAAATTCCTTCAGCACAACTTTTTATATATTACTATTGGCATTTCGGATGATTCAACATTATCACGGTTTTTCCAAAAAATATGTTGTACTCTAAATCTTTCTGATAAACGAAATAAATTCTATATAACAAAAATAACGCGAGAGAGAGAGAGGGGGGGGGGGATTGATTAGAGAACAAAACTCACCGTACGATTTGTTTCGTTGTAACACACAGAAATATTCTTATCTAACCTCCTGGCCCCTGCATTTAAATGACGATAACTTTTAAACGGTATCGAGTTGTCTCCGATCAAAGTTTCAACCAAGAAAATGGGTCAGGGCCTACCATAGAGAGTTAACTCTAGAAATAATTTTGATCTAAGAAAATTAACCATGAATATTCATAAATTTACCATGAATATCCTCCTCTTCCTCTAAAAAGAAAAAGAAAAGAAAGAAAGAAATCAGAATGAGATCGGTAAAATGAGAAAAAAAAAAAAGGAAAAAGAAAAAAATTATGACTCACGAATCAAACATATGTTTAAATAAACCACGTGGAAAGTAATATTTTGTTCTTAATCGTATGTAGATCATATTAAGATATACAAAGTTACTTTTTAAGAGACGTCGTTGTTTTTCCTTCAATTGTGATCTATATAAAAAAAAAAAAGAGCCTAATTAAATGTGCATGCCCAACCTTTATAAATTCAATAGTAACAGAGCAAGAACTGTAAATGAGTAACTTGTTTTTCTAGTTGAACCAGTAATGTCCATGAAATTATATATACATCAATGCGGCACTCCTACATTATTGCTCATAAGAAAGATCCAGTAAATGTACTGTTAATTAATTCTCATATTTTTCTCTGTATGTTTTGTAAAGGTAAAGCATTATGGGTGAGAGAGATAAGGGAAAAAAAAAAAAGAAACATTTATTTGTTCTTTAAAGATCAATATTCTCGCGCATTAAATGATTCGATAATAATAACGTCATTGAAAGAGAATAAAGCGAAACTTTCTAATATATATATTTAAAAAAAAAATATATATATATATCTGATATTATGATATACAGATTGAATCAAAAGATTGTTTTTTCTCGAGAGATCTTTCAGGCTAATTATCCTTTCAAATTATAAAACTTCCATCAAGGATAGAAACTTTTAGCTTATTCTGCGTATCACGTAACGATAATAAGGAGTTTAATTATATAATTGATCATTTTTTTGCAGAACCTTTCTCGGATTGGCTGGAGGATAAAATTGATGTGCCAATATTCGAAGAATTGCCAGCACCGGAGTGTGGTCAAAACAAACCAGTCGTATATCCGATTATAGTAAAGAATCATGAACAACAGCACGATAACACTCAAACATTGTTGGAAGAATTCGAAACTGTTTTGGAAGATGTTGAGGCTTGCCATCAAATTATCCCTTCGTCAGTTTCAACGCTCACCCCACCTCAATCACCTCCACCAAATAAATCATTGGCCATTGATACACAATTGCTCGTTACCTTGCAACCGGTGATGCAAACGGTCCAACCTATAATATCGAGTCAACAGCCTGTATATAATATCATAGTACCTCAAGAAAAGCAGCCTGATGCCTATCAGACCGAAGTATGTATATCGGAACAATGGAATACTGAGAATATGTCATTGGATCCACTTGGAGGAGATGTCGCCAATGATCTAGCGGTCGTAGATGAATATGTACGATCCCATACAGAGGACATACCACCACCGTACAGTCCATGTACCAGTCCAAGTGGTAGTTGCGCTTCTTCCGAAGATTCCACGGATGATCCAGACTGGATCGCTGAAACATCCTGCAGTAACAGGAAGCAATCGAGTTACATCAATAATAAAAATCGGCATAAACCGTACTCTCGTCCCTCGGTCGAGGACAAAAAAGTACGGAAAAAGGAACAGAATAAAAATGCGGCAACGCGATACAGGCAAAAGAAAAAACAAGAGATTAAGGATATTTTAGGTGAGGAGCGTGAACTCACTGAGTATAATGAAAAATTACAATGTCAAGTGAAGGATCTACAGCGGGAAATCGGATATTTAAAAGGATTAATGAGAGATTTGTTTAAAGCCAAGGGTCTTATAAAGTAATCATTTTGTTTCCTCTCTTTCTCTCTCTCTCTCTCTCTCTCTCTCTCTCTCTTTCATCATTTTTTTACAATATCTTTTTGTTTATATAATCACATTTATTGAATTCATTAACTATATATTTGTCGACACATTACTCACTTTACAATGCCACTACTAATACAATAACATTATACTTATATTATCAATTGTTATATATATATATATATATTTTTTTTTTTTTGTTTTATTTTGATCATCTACATTCTACTTTCTTAAACGTTTAATGTAGAATCTATCACAGCTTTTGTGGAACTACAGGACTCTGTCGTCTTGTAATTTATAAAATGTATAACCATCTCCTAATTTTATACTTATGGTCCGTTAAGATTAGCAAATGTGACGCCATTAGATAAAATACGAAGGATTTATTCGATAAGCAGCCCTATGAAGTTCTCACGAGCGGAAATCTGCTGTTATCGAATATCCTGGAAGTTTTGTATACGATGGTGTCTCATAGATATGCGAATCTTTTCATTCCAAATAATTTTTAACCCAATCGATTTTATCATATTTTCTTACAGAAAATATTACGTTTAGAAAGAAAAAAAAACAATAAATGGGTTATTATATAAATGATATACGTTTCAATTATTATTATCAAATGTTAAATCCCTTCTCTCCTATATCATTTAATCAATTATAAACACTATGTGTAATATTAATAAAAAAAATAAAAATAAAAATAAAAAATAAATAAACAAATGCCAAATCCAAAAGTAGCAGTATCATAATTAAAAGGAAAGAAGTTTTTATGTAGAACGAAACTTAAAGATAATTATTGTTTTGTCGCGAAGACATCTTACGATAAATATATTTGATTTCCATTCAGAAAAAAAAAAAGAAAAGATAAAGAAAATGTTCAAAACAAGAAAGATAGTAAATAAAAATTTCAATATAAATAATTACACAACAAACGTTTTATATATAAAACATATTTATCTATAAACAGGTACGGCGCGGGCATATCTCGAATTTATTTTCTTAACTGTTTACAGCATTTAATTATAACGCAATTATCTGCGTTATCAAAATGGAAAGTGAAGAGAATTGAAACGCATACATACGAGAATATTATAAATGCAAATCTAGTAAACAGACGTAATTAGTAAATTCCTTCGCAAAATGTATAAACGAAGTGAATATACTAATATCCTTCACCAAGAAGCACTGATTACATGAAAAATTACAGAAAAAAAGAAAAAAAAAATAAATAAATGTCTAGTTAACATAAAAAAAAAAAAGAAAAAAAAAAGAATGAGAAGTGTTATTTTTAATAAAAAAGAAGAAAAATAAAATCTCAAAATAGTTATGATCATATACAACCAATTAAATGCACACACACCGATCAATTATGATCTGCATTTGCACCTCTTGCCATTATGTATATACAAGAACTAATGCGCAGTATATTTGAATTTTTACTTACAAAATGAAAGTTTTTTTTTCTATTTTTTTTTTCTTTTTCTTATTTTTTTTTTTTTTTTTTTTTTAAGCATTTTTACATCTATATTAAGTCTATCGCCGATACATCGTAACTTTATCTTCACTTATTTTTCCAAGATTTGCGACTATTCTTAAGAAAGTTATAATAAAAAAAAATTGTTTTTTCTTTATTTTTTTTTTTCCTTTTTTTCTTTTTTTCTTTTTTTTTTTTTTGAATATTATAATAAAAGATACAACATAAAATATTCAAAGTCGTTCATCGTTTAACGATATATTTGTTCGTAATAAAAAATTAAAATGCTTGCTTAAACGTAAACAATAAAGTAAATGATTATTTAATAAACTTGGATATGCAAAAAAAGATTCTATATATATAAATCCTGCTAATAATAAAAAATTTACATTTTCTTCCGAACATATAAAGCAAATTATATTTCTTCGGTAATACTTTTTTGCTCATTGTTAATATTTTATAATAAATCTGATGTGCAAATTTGGCAGCCATAATCGTTCACTATGATACAAAATATACATAATTGCTATATACCAAGCTTAAAAATATAACTTATTGTAGCTCTAGTTTTACAACATATGCACACATATAGTTGTATTACTTTGTTTTATGCTTTTATTTACATAAAATAAATCTCTATTATAGTAAATAAAATATTAAGAATTATTTCACTATATATATATATATATATATGTATATATGTATATATACATATATATATTGAAGACTTTCTAAACGAAATAATATATCCGAATATATAACAAAGAAAAAAATTGATTATAATTCTTGTCTCGAATAAAAAAGAAAAAAATTGGTATTTTTTACCTAGACTACTTAACATTACATTAAGTTGTCCTATTTTACATGAAACAACAAGATTATTTTCATTACAGCAGCGTTATATTTTGTTTATATGTATATGTGTGTGTGTTATTTTAAACTATGGCTGCTCTTACCTTCAGGAGCAAAAAAAAAATTATATTTCAAGATATGACATCTATGTACCATCAAAAAAACAAATAGAATTGCACGGCTGCTTGAATCAATAGCAACCTACACATTCTGCCTTATTACATATAACATTGTAATTTTAAACATAGTCACATATGTATTTTTTTGAACTCATTTAGAGAGTTCAAGTCGTTATTATAACAATATATCAACACTATAGATTTGATATATCTATACAATTTTTATAATGCGTGCTCTATTTACCCCACCAAATTATTTTATATTTTCTATAATAATGTACATGCAATGTACACACTGTTAATTCACCAAAAGTAAATATATGAAAGTACCCATAAATAAAATATGAACAAGTGGAATATTGTATAGTGTAATCCACAATTAAAATATCAGTCGAAGCTTAAGTCTGAGCCTCACTGAGTTCCTATTTTAGGCACACATATAGATATACACTGTTTCAATCTGCATGTCACACGTTCTTATCACATAAAGTCAAAAAGAAATAAAAAAACCATAAAGTAATAATCATTATTTCCATTGTAAATAAGAGTACAATGCATAATCTACATGGCAGTATAAAATTAATATTTCACAAACATAGTGATTCTCCTGGAATGTTCTTGCATAATTATAACAATAGCTACGAATATTCGAAAATCCTAAATTAGTACCATAAAATTATAATTCGCTTTGGATAAAAAAAGAAATTCGCTTTATATAAAATAAAAAAAAAAAAACCCTGAACAAAAATATTTATTATCTAATATATAAGTAAATCTTTTTCTTTCTTTTCTTTTTATTTTTTTTTACAAATGAAATATCATTAAAAATCAATGTATATCTATATAAAATGCCAATTATTATATTTGCTCATTTATGAGAGAAGCTACCTTATTCGTTCCATTTTTATAAGAGAAAGATTATTAATATGTAAGATTAAGAAAGGGGCTCAAAATATTTTACA